>NC_043750.1:2129930-2172430 GCF_902148845.1 Salarias fasciatus
CCTCCCCCTCCTCCCCTTCCTCCTCCTCCTCACCCTCCTCCCCTTCCTCCTCCTCCTCCTCCTCCGCCCCCTCCTCCCCTCCTCCTCCTCCTCCTCCTCCCCCTCCCCCTCCTCCACCTCCTCCTCCTCCTCCTCCCCCTCCTCCACTTCCTCCTCCTCCACCTCCTCCTCCTCCTCCTCCTCCCCCCTCCCCCTCCTCCACCTCCTCCTCCTCCTCCTCCCCCTCCTCCTCCTCCTCCCCCTCCCCTCCTCCCCTTCCTCCTCCTCCTCCCCTCCTCCTCCTCCTCCTCCTCCCCCTCCCCCTCCTCCCCTTCCTCCTCCTCCTCCACCTCCTCCCCTTCCTCCTCCTCCTCCCCCTCCTCCTCCTCCTCCTCCCCTCCCCCTCCTCCCCTTCCTCCCCTCCTCCACCTCCTCCCCTTCCTCCTCCTCCTCCTCCTCCTCCCCCTCCTCCCCTTCCTCCTCCTCCTCCACCTCCTCCTCCCAGTCTACCCCACTCAGAACCATCTTGCTCCAATTCAGATTTGCAAAATGATGCTTCAGCATCAAGAATTTTGCGTGATCGATTTAATAATGTTGAGATAAGACAGATGTTAAACCTTCCAAATACACAGACTGTACCAGATCTAGCAGAGTTCTACGAGAATGTTATGAGAGTCATCGAACATCTTGCAGAGAGAACCAGGTCGGAATCTAACCGTAATGACCTGGTTCAATTGGAAATTGTCGGTGAGAATGTGCGAGAGCATGTTTCTTTCACTGTTGACCAGCATGGTGATAACATTCTCCCCGCATTTGAAAATTTACTCGATCAAATGGTTCAGTCAAATACAGATGTTGCTGCCGATGCAGGACTCGAACTCGTTGTACAGGTTGTACGTGATCCGCGAGGCGGAATAAAAAGAAAATTAGAATGCACACTTGAACATGAGGTGTTACAGCGTAAGAGGCGTCACCTCTACATCGTCTACAATAGGACCGACAAGCTCTGTTTCTCCATTTGTCTGGCACATTTAACAGATCCCAAATTAAATGATTCACAGGCTGAAGAAAGGGGAAGATGGTTACAGCACCAGGCAGGCTTGACAAGTCAGACTGAAGTCTCCTTCACTGACGTCCCTAAATTTGAGGAGCTCTTACAACGGAAAATAGTCATATTCATGAGAAATCGTGAAAATAGAGCCCTCTCGAAATTTGAGACAGCTTTCAGTGACCGATCGCGCCCAATTTTCTTGTACTTAGCTGAAAACCACTTCTCGGGGATTAAAAACCTCAAAGGGTTCCTTGGTGTCCGATATGTATGCAGTTTCTGTTTTCAAGGATACCATAACCCTCATACACACAGCTGTGGCGGTTACTGTCCTGTATGTAATGACCCTGACTGTAAACAGAGGGTGTGGAGCCCTGTGACCTGTGATCGTTGTAACAGAACCTGTCGTTCGTCAGAGTGTTTCGACAAGCATAACGAGCCGAGAGAGAGAAACCGTGGTGAGACGTATGCTAGTAACTGTGATATTTACAAGAAATGTCTTAAATGTAACTCTACATACATGAAAAGATTGTCCGGGGAGAACAGAGAGCATGTGTGTATAAAGAGACGTTGTAAAACCTGTGGTGAGAGCCTTGCAGATGAGTCAGAAACCGCTGGTAATCAGGATCGTCACCTCTGTTACATGCAGCCTTTAAACGTAGACGAGAAACACTCGGAGAAGTTGATTTTTTATGACTTTGAGACATTTGTTGATCAGGCGGGTGTGCATAGACCGTATCTGGTCTGTACAAAAACCTTGAGCGGTGTTGAATGGTATGCTTACGGTCTTGACTGCGTGGAGAAATTCATCGCTCATTTCAGAAAACCTCGCTACAAAGACTCGGTCTTCATTGCGCATAATTCGAAAGGATTCGATAGCTACCTGATCGTTAACACCATGGTTAAATTAGGTATTGAACCCTCTCTTATTATGATGGGTGGTAAAATTCTGAAGCTCAGTGAGTCGGACTATAACCTAAAATTCATCGACTCTCTCTCTTTCCTCAGCATGCGTCTCTCTGATATGCCGAAAGCATTGGGGTTCGAGGATCAGTCAAAAGGCTTTTTCCCTCACAAGTTCAGCTCCGCAGGGAGTCTGAAATACACGGGACCGTACCCCCCACCTACTGATTATGGTTTTGAGCGTATGTCGCGCCCCGAACAGATGAAATTTCAGGAGTGGTATGATTCGGTCTCTCGCGGTGTATTCGACTTTGAGAAGGAAGCTTTGTTTTACTGCAAAAACGATGTCCAGATTCTCTTTGAAGGGTGCGTGAGATTCAGAAATCAGTTTCTGAATGAGACAAAAGTTGACCCGTTCAGTCGGATAACTATATCCTCAGCCTGTATGAAAGTTTTTCTCACAAACTTTCTACGTCCTCGCACACTCGCCATTCCTCCTCCTGATGATTACCGTCGTCAGGTCAAAAGTTACTCTCATGCTTCTATCCAGTGGTTGGAATATGTGTCACACAGCCGGGGTGTTTTCATTCAGCATGCTCTAAACAGAGGCGAGAAGCAAATAGGTCCTTACTTTGTTGACGGGTTTGCAAAGATCGGTGATGTGGAATGGGTTTTTGAGTTCCAGGGTTGTTTTATTCCACGGCTGTCCCATTTGTTTTCAGCCGCATGAAACATGCCCTCTGACTGGGAAGCCCTTTGAAGAGCTGTACACAGCTTCAGAGGAAAAATTACATCGGCTGAGATCCGTCTACGGTCTACAGACCTGTGTGATTTGGGAACACGAGTGGCTGGAGATGAAAAAATCAGATCCGAGAGTAGGCGAGTTTCTGAAGGAATTTGACCCTCCTGAACCTCTCTCCCCCAGACAGGCTCTGTACGGAGGCCGTACGAGTGCGCTGCGGCTGCGGTACACAGCGGGTGCTGGCGAATCTGTGCATTACGTGGATGTAACTTCATTATATCTGTACGTAAACAGCAGTTACGCTTATCCTTTAGGCCATCCCATCGTAATTCATAAAGATTTTGACGACCCTCAAAACTACTTTGGGTTAATTCGAGCCGTCGTCAACCCTCCGAGGGGTCTCTTTCACCCGGTGTTACCTTACAAATCTTCCAGAGGTAAACTGCTGTTCACTCTCTGTCGCACCTGTGCTGAGATAAATAACCAGATGACCTTATGCGATCATGATGAAAACGCCCGTGCATTGACAGGGGTGTGGGTCACTCCTGAATTCAACAAAGCTCTGGAGCTCGGGTACAAAGTTGCAAAAATCATCGAAGTTTGGCACTTTAGCGAGCGTAGCGACTCTGTTTTTGTAGGATACGTGCACACTTTTCTGAAGGGGAAACAGGAAGCGTCAGGCTACCCGGCAGATGCGGTGGATCAGAAAAGCAGGGACAGATACATACAGCAGTACAAACAGGAGCAAGGCATTCAGCTCGATGCGGACAGAATCCGGTTTAACCCGGCGCTTCGCTCTGTCTGCAAACTGGCTCTGAACTGCTTCTGGGGAAAGATGGCAGAGAGGCCTAATCTAACACAGACCTCGATCGTGTCTGATCCTGCACAGTTCTTCAGTTATCTGTTTTCAGGAAAGTATCAGATCAAGTACTTTTCTTTTCTGAACAACGACGCTGCTTTGGTTCAGTGGAATTACAACGAGAGGTGTGTTGTTCCACCCGGGAGAACCAATAACGTATTTGTCGCAGCTTTCACTACAGCTTACGGACGCTTGAAGCTTTACAGTTATCTGGAGAGATTGCAGGAGAAGGTGCTCTACACAGACACAGACAGTTTAGTTTACCTCCTGAAGGATGGTGACACACCTCTCGAGCTGGGTAATTATCTGGGGGATTTAACGGATGAACTCTCGGGTGACACCATTTCCGAATTTGTGGCGGCAGGTCCCAAGACTTATGCGTATCAGACAAAAAATGCTAAAAAGGTGGTGATGAGAGTGAAAGGGATTACTCAGACTCGTGACTTTTCTGACAAAGTCAGCTTTGACAGCGTGAGGGAGCTGGTGGAGGGCTATCTCAGATTCCAAAGGAGTGATTCGGTTGACATTCCTCAGCAAAACATCATCAGAGACAAAAGGGGGTTTCTGCTGAAAAATTCTTCATTCACGAAAAAGCTGCGCATCGTTTATGACAAAAGGAAGCTCTCCCAGGATGGTACTTCTGTACCGTTCGGTTATTAGTAAATAACCTGATCTCGTTGCTGATGTTGATGATTTTTTTTTTTTTTTTTTTTTTTAATGAAATGTCAGACTTTACCGCGATGGAGGAAATTGATTTTGATCCTAGATTTTGTACGCCTTTTTCATGTCTCATCTCAGGCCCGAGCGGCTCTGGGAAGTCATTTTTTGTAAAAAGTGTTTTGCAGGATTGTGAAAATGTAATGAATCGAAAACCGGATAATATTGTTTGGATTTATACTTCGTTTCAACCTTTGTATGCCGAGCTGAAGAAGACCAATAAAAACATAACGTTTGTGAAAGGATTGCCTGAATCATTCGAAGATGAGACCCTGTTTCCTCCTGATAAGCAACATCTGGTGGTATTAGATGATGTGGTTTTCGAGGCTTCAGATCATCCTGAGGTAGTGCGGATTTTTACTCAGTACAGGCACCACAAACAGATGTCCGTATTCATGCTGACACAAAATGTGTTTCATCAGGGTAAATACTCACGTACAATCAGTCTTAATTCAAACTATTTTGTCTTATTCAAGAACCCGCGTGACAAGCTTCAGATGAAAACATTAGCTCATCAGATCTTTCCATCACAAAAAGCATTTTTCCTGGCGAGTTTTGACGATGCTACAAAGGACCCTCACGGGTATTTAATCGTCGACCTGACACACAGCTGTCCAGAACAGTACAGACTTAGGACGGGTGTACTGCCTAACCAGTGGCCTGCGGTTTATATTCCAAAAAACAGATAAGACGACATGTCAGCGCGATTAAAAAGGAACGCTCCCTTTCTGAAAGCTCTGTATTATGCCACGCCTAAGAAGCGGAAGGATATTTTAAAGGACTGCCCGGCGGATCTCCTTCAGTCTTTGGCCGAAATCGCTCTCAATCTGTTAAAAGGGAACATTCCTCTCTCTCGCTGTCAATTTAAAAAACTCCACAGACATAAAAACTTGCTCAGACAGCTGGCTGATAGAAAGATCAGTCTAAAGCGGAAACGCAGCGTTTTGCAAACGGGTGGTTTTCTTCTACCTCTACTAACAACAGCCATTCCTCTCCTGGGAAACTTAATAGGAGGCTTGATCAATAAACGCAATTGAAAATGCAGAAAATGTATCTCGTGTCACCTCATCAACTAAACCGCCTGACTCACACAGCTTCAACCGCGTCTGATGCAAATGCATCTCCCAGCAGCAGCAGCAGCAGCAGCAGCAGCAGCAGCATGCGGCTGAATGCGGAACAAGACTTGGATTTCAAAATGAGGCAAATATTACAAGAAAGAGGACTTGGCGCCTATGAAAAAATGAAAAAGTACAATACTCTGTTGCAGCGTTACCTTAACCTGGTCAGACAGGGAGAAAATGAACTCCATTCTCTGACTCTAACGCTGCCTCCTGAGGAGGGGTCTGACAGACAAGCTAAGGAGCTGAAAAGATCAGAAGAGGAGGAGGAGGAGGAAGAGAAGCGAGAGGGAATGCAGGAGATATTAACAAACCTACCTACCCGTGATCGCAAAAATGCAGAGTATGTTTTAAATAAGCTATCGGAGACCGACAGCGGCTGGAGTTCCAGAGGAGAGTTTATCTATAGAGGTAAACCGTTAAAGGGTTCTCATGTGATTGATCTGGTGAAAAACTTAACAGCTGCGTATAAGAAACCCCCAAAGTCACAGCCACGAGGGTGGAAGCTGTTTCTTGAGACATTATCTGAGCTGAATGTCCCTGAGAGCGCGGTGTCTAACCCTTTCGCTCGTGAGCAGTTTAGAGTTCTCAAAAACCAGACGCATACAGACTATGATGACATGCTATCTTCACAATCCTCACCGAGTACCGAGATGAGAAAGAAGAAGAAGAAGAAAAAGTCTACGAAGAGAAATATTCCGTGGATCGACTTCACACCGTGATTTAAATAACACCATTTCCAGAGTTTTTTTTTTGTCTTTTAGAATTTTATTGACGTGAATAAAGTAAAAATGAATGAGATACAGAGTCTGATTTTTTTTTTTCGCAAAAGCAAAGCAATACAATTCATATTTTATAACAATCTCTAAACATTTGTAACGTACATGCGAGTTGATGTGGAGAAGACGAAGGAGAAGCAGTGATGCATCGTTGAAATTTCATAACAAACTCTCTCACCAAAACATCATTATGTATCACACTGTTTGTATAGCGAGCTAGCACTTGTTTGTAAGACAAACCATTGGCTCTATGACACAGGTAAAAGACACAGTGATGCCCGCAGACGGTAGACAGCTCGTGTTGGAGCTGACGGTTGTGATAAATGATGTTTCTCGTCCCACCATAATTTTCCAGAAAACCAAGGATGCTTTTCGGATAATAATGGTTGTCAGGACTTAATCCGAAGGAGTCGAAATAGGTGGAAACCCCTCCTTCTTCCAGCGTGATTGCTAACCAGTGTTCACCGGGTAGATAGTGAGGGTGGGTGTTTACGATATAATACGCTGGTAACTTTGACGGGGGATGGTTCTGTAATTCATCCGAAGCCCAGACACCGCAGAACGTGTCACCTAACAGATGGTTCATGAGTATTTCCAGTTCAGCCGTGTTCATCCTTTTATTCAGTAGTAATCCACCAGCACCTGTCGTTTCGAATTGATCTCGAGGATAGTATCGTACGCTGCGTAAACCACCAGAGTCGCCGTATGCGGTAAGGGGACCCTGAATCTCATCTCCAGTCTTAAAGTGAAATGGGGTTCAGAGCTTCCACGTCCTCGTCAGGGTTTAGATTAAAAACAAATAAGCTATAGCCGTTTTCAAAATCGTCCCTGTCGATGCATAGAGGTAAATCTTTCAGGTGTCTCCCGGTGGCGGTGTACAGATTGTAAAACTCTCTGACCGAAATGCTTTGGTCAAATCGCGGCTGGAAAGCTTTTGAAGGGATCTGTCTCCCGTCCTGACAGAGAGCTAGATATTCCACATCGCAATGTTGAAAATCGAATGGGCACATGTCCCTCCGCCCAGTAAATGCGTTATGGTTGACCAACCCTAGAACCACGTATTTAGGCATTGTGCCTAGGAAAAGATTCTCCTGATTGCATACTCTCGAGTTTTGTGGAATCGAGTAAGTTTTCACATTGATTCTGGATATCGGGTAGAGCGCGTTACCTTTCATCAGGGCCGCTGCATGTCCCAGACGCACTGCTGGGGAGACTGTGACCTTTTTCACAAACAGAGAGGCGCCTAGTATTTTTAATTTGAAATCAGAATTGTTCGGAGCCATTAAACAGAACGCATCACTGCCTCTGGTCAGCTTGATCCGCATGTCTACGCTGTTTAATAACAGCCGTTCGCAAAAGAAAATGTCAGCGTGTAGAGGACCCATCACATGAAACTCGCTAGAAGCTGCACTAAATTTCGCCCTCTCGACCAGGCCTCTGTTGGGACCGTCAGCTCCGATGTTGATAGAATTCATAGCTCTGGAAGTATCTTTGTAAAAGAGACCTGCTGTGAACTGGCTTTTCAGAGATGCGTCTGAAAAGTTCAGCAGGGTTTCGATGATGGCTCTGTACGGATGAGTAGCACTGGATTGAGAAATGAGTCTGTCACCCAGGGTCACATCCACCTGTGAGAAGATGGTGTTGACGGGGTAGTTAATCACCCCGACACCCGCATCCCGTGCCAGATTTGTCCCGTCCCCGTTAACAATCTGCAAACGTAGATGAAGGAGGGTGTTGGCGAGATCCAAATACCTATCCCCATCGCCAGGGATGAAAAATTCAACGGGACCACCGTCTGTCAGCGCAGATATTGGCATAACCTCCAGATACTGACTCTGCTCAATAGAAAACTGTGTAGCCGGAGCACCGAATAAGTCCAGCTCTGACATGGTGCATTCTTGTGATTTTGTATGCAAAAGAGCCATGGTTAGGAGAATATGTCGTCGGACCTCCTTCTCTTTGGAGCTCTTCTCTGCACTGATTTCTTGCTCCCTTTTGTCCTCCGCTTTTTATGCGTTGCTAAACGACGCCCCGGCGGTCGTTTTCCAGGTCTGCGTGCCAGAAGCATGAGTCCCGATCCTGCCTGATCCTCTGCCTCCGGTTCCTGGTTCCGAGTCACGCGTCTCACGACGTGTCCGACAACATCAGAAGCAATGTTTTTAGCCGCCGATTTTAAATGAGGCCTCGCAATGGCGAATCCTCTCTTGAACAGAGGTGTAACAAAACGAAATAATTTTGAAAACATAGACCCTATCCCTCTACCGTACATCATAGGGGCTCCATTAAATCCTGGTAAATCTCCTCCCACCTGATTTTCATAATAATTCACAAACCTGTAAATGTCAGGTTTAGAGTATAACCGTGTCATTTTATTATAAAACTGTATCACGGAAAAAAAAAATCGGAGCAACACCTCACAACGAACAGTTACCCTCGTAGGATGTCTGGTACTGAGCGATATCTTTGCGGGTTGAAGAGTTATATAGACTGGTTTTTCAGGTTATGGGTCTGAAGTGAAGCGTAACAATAGATTTACCAAAGCTGAAGTTTGCTGGTTTGTTCTGATCCGTTTTTATCTGGACCTCGATATTTTCAATATGCTGCTTGGCCACTGGTAAATAATAGGCGGGGTTGAAGCGCTGTGTGACAAACTCTCCGAATGTACCCTGGATCTCAACGCTTCTCAGAAGCGGAGCGTAAACGTCCCCTACCAACTGCGGGCGAACCACATCGCTGTAACAGTAAAGATGATAAAAACCAGCCCTTAAATCTACAGGATAGGGAGCTGTCTTCTCCTCAAAATTGAACCATTCTCCGGCTTTGAGTCCGATCATGTACGCCAATGGTGGGTAGAAACATACATGGATTTTACCACTTGCCAGGAAATCAAATTTCTTTAGGTTGTGATTAAATACGGGAACAATATCGGCATAGACTTTTTTAAATTGGGCTTCCAGCTCCAGCTTTAATGGGTGTACGCTGTTGAAATGTCCTCCCTGAAAATAATGACGAGAAACTTTGCTCTCTGTCCCAGGTTCTCGAGGCTTCCGCCTCCAGTCAAAGTAAGCCTTCTCATGAGGTACGTTATACCATGTGTGTGGATAGGAAATCTCTGTTAAAGCGACCTCCCATTCTCCTATTAAGTCAATGTGTTGTGCTAAATCTACACGGAAACTGTCACTCTTATTATCTTTGAAAACTTCCAAGCTTGCGTTGGAGGGTAGAGTGATGTAAAACCCCTTATCCCTCGAACCGTACATGATGGAATGATGGTCTGTGTAAGCGGTTGAGGTTTTTATATATCTTTTAAATCTGCGGCCTTCACCCAGCTGTTGAATTTTTCAGGCCAGTTTTTCCACCGCACCAAGACCTGCTTTTCCCCTCTCACGGTACGTTTATTCAGAATTTCTTCTACGTGATATGTCCTGTCTCCAGCCATATCCACTTTCTGAAGCTCCTGCTCATAGAATGAACCTTCAATCACTTCCCCGTCATAGTCTTTGAGTTTAAATACCATCGGAGTACGCGGGATGCATTCTGACACCGTAAAAACTTCGTCCGTGAAACTCTGTTCGTATTTTTTATCAAAGACCCCTCGCAACTTGGATATTCTGACAACATCGCCCACCTTAAATCCTACCTTTACTTTTTGTTTTCTCTTGTCTGGTGGTGTAGGCGTACCGTACAAATTGTGAAAAACACGGCGGGTATTTTCCTTAGTCACATCAACCGGACGCATTTTTATACTGCTGTGGTAAGTGTTATTATAGCTTTTTACTAAGTCTGGCAGGACGTCCACGTACCGTCTAGTGTTCTTAGCAGTGAAATATCTCCACATTCTGGTCTTTAATGTTCGGTTAAATCTTTCAACCACGGAGGCTTTTAGATCACTGGCTGTGGCAAAATGTACGATGTTGTGTTTCCTCATCAGAATCTTGAAACTTTTGTTGAAAAATTCTCTTCCTGCATCAGTCTGTAGTTTTTCAGGCGTCTGGCTCTCGCGATAGACGGATTCAAAGGCAGACACTACCTCAGCCGCAGTCTTCTTTCTCAAAGCTCGCACGTACGCTAATTTGGAAAACACATCGATGACCGTGAGTAAATAACTATACCCATCATTTTCATCGGCTAATGCTCGCATATCGCAAAGGTCTGCCTGAAATTGTTTGAGAGGTCTTGTAACAAAAACTCTGTTCCTTGGAAAATGTACCCTAGCCGGTTTATGCAGAGTATAGGTGTCTTGAGATGATAAAAAGTCTTTCACATCTTCCACCCTGACTTTCTTTCCCGTCTCATCTTGAACCGCTTTATGAAGCCGCTCTACCCCACCGAAACTACCAGGATGACTCGGCTTGTAATATAACCTCTTCATGACACGTTTCTCCGCCATCTCCGGGTACAATATAAATTCACCCCCTCTAACCGACTGTCTGACTCCTTCTCATCCCTTCAGATGTGTCAACACCTAACCCGTCGTAAAAACTTCAAAAGACCTCAGACGGAAGGAAGTTTGGGGGGGGGGGGGGGGGGGGGGGGGGGGAACAAATGCGCAGTGGACATACGCTGGACAAATGGTGGACAAATGGCAAGGGGAGGGGTTTATTGGGGGGCCATAAATCTTTCGTTTGACATATAATATCCTATCTGTCTCTCTCAAGACTCTTACTGAAGTTTCAACTTTACAGGCACAAAAAATTCCAACATCAGGTTCAGGTAAAATCTGAGAAAGTAGATTTTATCTGTTGTCCTTTCAACAGACCACATTCACATGATTTCCCTCCACAGTGTAAGAGCACAGTGTCTCATCTGGATGACGTCACAGCAATGGCCACGCCGCTGCACCTCGGAAAGGTAGAAAGATAGTCTGTTAACTTATAAAACAATTTTACAGAGTAATTCGAAAACAGGAAACACTACACTAATCTAAATTATTCACATGTTGCTGTGTGATAACAAGAGACAAGACACCAGTCACATTTCATTTGTAACTGTAGATAGCATTTCTACATTTGTAAAACAATAAAGCAATAGATATATGTCAATAGTCTGTACTGGTGTTGATTTTGCTGGCCTGTTTTGATTTCAGGTTTAGTCCAGTCTTTGTGTTAAACTATCATTTTAATTTTAATTAGTCTTAATCATATTGGAACTCTTCTGTCTAGTTAAGTTTTATTCGACGAAAAGTCTGAGCATTTCAGTTTTATTTTAGTCAGAATAACCCTGGTTTTTCAGAAGACAGACAATAATATAATCTAGTTTTAGGAAATGAATATTGTACTTTCCTCTCTTTTTATCAGTGTAATTCTGTGTAACCCAATCAATATGTGTTTAATTTCCTAGTATAGCATGGACAAAACCAAATGTTTCTTTTAGTCAAACAGATTTCACAAATCAAACATGTTTTTATTACTGTTACCTTCTGAATTCAATAACACACCCATTCCAGACATGGAAGATGCTCTGGTCAACATATTAATTTCCAAACTGAACCTGTGGGTACAAACACTTAAATTTAAGTAAATATATATAAATAAAAGAGAATCCTGACTGACAGAAAAAATAGGAATATATTAAATTTTAACATACAGAGAAACAAAGTGCATGAATATAATTCATGATATTAACATAATAAAGTGTGTGTGTGTGCGTGCGTGCGTGTGTGTGTATAGTTGGTTAGAATCAATGTATTTTGTTTTATTTGTTTGGGATCGTCTTGCTGTATTTTTCATGCTGATTATATGTAAATGAAACTTCAACCACTTGTGTCAAGAACTCCGAAATCTAGGGGTGAGCCGAATACTTGTTTTAAACGAGAACTTATTATGGATAAAGCATTCTTTTAGAATCCGAGTATACCCTTACCAAAAAGAAGTATACTGCAAGTACATAATCATAAGTATACTTAAGTATATGCAAGTTTACTTTCCCAAAAATACTTATACTTGTACTAAATGATTACTGACAAGTATACTTGTTGGGACTAAATTAGCACCTTTTAAGCAGTGGCGGACCGTGCATTTCACACTAAGGCCTTCAGAACAGAGCCGCCTGAACCAATCCACCTCTCAATAACTATTTTATGTCTATAAAAAAATCTTATTATGCAGATATGCACATAAAGAGTTGTTGCACAGCAGATAGATACTTGTGCAGCCAGAATAAATGCCTTTGCTGAAGTGCACAAGTCTCCTACTACATCTGTGCACATACAATGAGCATCAACAACTTAATAAAACAGCAATATTATTTAGGAAAAGAGGAACATTTTACTCACCAAAATCCCGATTATTTGTAAACAAAATACATCCTCCTTTCCTTCCTCAAAAAGAGTTCAACTGCTCTGTCATATAGATTATCTGTGCCTTTCAGTTCCATAAAGCCAGGGCTGAAAGTCCAGCTGCCCTGTGGGATTTCTGGAGTAAGTTTTATTTCTCTTCAGGTCTTCTTCTTCTTCCCTGGAATAATTGCGGTAGGCGACCAACAACTTAGGTGCATAGCGCCCCCTACTGTATCTCTTGGTGAATGTAAATCAGAGGGCCTGGATCTGCTGTTGTTAGTGTAGCTAGCTAGAAGGCGCTGAGTCGCCAACTCGAAATCTGATTGGTTGAAGAAACTGTCTGTTTGACGCTTCACTTTACTTCACTGCGCCATCAGGAACGGACTGTGAAGGCCTCGGGCAGATTTCTTTGACCCTAGCAACAGATGATGCCTGAAATCTGATTAGTTAAATGATTTAATATGAAAAAAAACATGTCTGGAAGCAGCGCAACCACGGGAAAACTATGAAAGGAACCAGAACATACTGTTTGGAATCATTTATTAATTATTTATGGACAAAATATAATTTACATCAGTCTGTAATCAGATACCTTTTAGGCCAGCAGAGAAGGCTTTGCAGGCCCTGACGGCCCACCACTGCTTTTAAGTATACTTAAAGTACACTTAAAAGTATACTTGCATATACTTTACTGTACTTTAAGTATGCTTAAAAGTATATGTTTATAAGTTTATGTGTTATCATAAAGTCAGTTCGTCTACCGTCTACCGACCGAAGACGGTCAGACGGCCAGGGGCGGCCGGCGCGTAAACTGCCTGTGGAGCTGGGCCTGGAGGCTGGGCCGCTGGGTCTGGGGAATTGTCCGAAACGGCGGCGGCGCTGGGCGCCATGCCGGGCGGGGGGCCTCCGTGGCCTTTCGGTCCGGGGTTGGATGCTCAAAGCTCTGCCCTGATGGGATTTGCTCTAATGGGAACGTCGCGGAGCTCCTCTCCGCCTCCGTGGTTGTGCGGCGGGTCCCCGCGCGCTCTGCGGCCGTCACGGAGTGCGTCTCCGCCCGAGAACAGAGATCCGGAGCTCTCCCATCAGCCTCCGTGGAGCACCTCCAGGCCGTTTACCCAATCGGCCCCAACTCGGCCCCTGGGAGCCGCGGCCTGTTTCATGCGCCTCCATGGAGCAAGCCGCGGCGCAGCAGCTCCTCTCTCCACTCCTGGGCGGAGACACGCTCCATGCCAGCCGCAGAGCCTGCGGGGACCCGCTGCATAACCACGGAGGCGCGTGAAGCAGGCCGCGGCTGCTGGAGCTCTCCCGTCGCCTCCGTGGAGCAGCTCCGGGCCGTTTACCCAATCGGCCCCAACTCGGGACTGTAAAGTCAGGCACCCAGGCGCCGTGACAATCAGGCTGACTCTAAAGTGCCTCTCTGCTGGGGAGAGGAGCTCCGCAACGTTCGCCTCCGAGCTAATTGTGGCTAAGTTAACGAAAACTGTCAGCTGACCCACCTGAAGACGGTAGACGAGCTGACTTTATGATAACACTGATTATGGATAAAAAAATACAGTCGAAATGAGCGATTTAGCAGAGATGATGTCCCGCGCTGAAGCTCCCCTGCTGTGGCCCCCGCTAAGTGCGGCTAAATCGGTTGAATCTAAATAATTTCTGAAGGACTCCGAGCTGCACGATGTGTGTCTGAGTGAGTATATGAGCATGCACACACCTATAAACAAGGTCCAGGTGTCAAAAAAACTGGAGTTACCCTTTAATATTCTATGCATTTGAAATGTAAATACTTGACTTGGTTTTTCTATCCATTTATTAAGCTCCAAAAAAACCTGTGAAGCTCTCCAAAATTACACAGAAGATGATGTGAGCAGTGCCTCAAACAGTGATGAAGAAAATGAGGAGGTGGAAGACTTCCCCACAGTTTCTTGCAGGACTGACATTCAACAGGTAAATCCGTAAACATGGACAGTGATACCAAGCATTCTGAACTCCCCTTACATAAGACCAATGACATTTTAAGATGAAGTAATGGGCCAATGTTAGACATTTTGTGAGTTGGAAAATGTAGGAGTTATGGTTGTCAAAAAATCAATTCATCAACACCAAATCAATACGAAAGCTGCTATTGAGACAAGTAATTCCATTTTTTCTGAGATCAGTACTTTTTGTCATTTTAAAGAGGCTCGCTCCCTCCCAATGCTGCATGCCATTAATTTCCACATTTGCTTCATCCTTCCAAAGAACAGGGGACAAATGCTGCATTGCATCATTTCCTTACCTTAAACTTCAAGTAATTCTTTTGTATTGTATTTTGTATTTATTCATTCATTTCAGGAAATTGCTGTACAATAATGCACAAGGTAAAGGAAACATATTAAGAAAAGAAATAAACAATGTAACAAATAACTAAATAACAACAGATTTCATTATGCCTTAAAGGGAGTGGGAAGAAGAAAACTTATTTAATCCCACCCCCAATTATCCTTAATATAATATAATCAGAAAAAAATCTCACTTCCGTAGTTGTATGTACACACGGAAACTAATAATTCATTGATTTGGATCTACATAATGAAAAATTTGAAACAAGGTGGCGTTACCATTGGTAACCGATAATATATACAGACTTGAATACAAGTATACCAACAATGGTAATGAACAGTATACCAGGAATGGTAACGAAACAACAAAACACACTCAGTAATGTTGATGTGAATTCAAGACCTATATTCTATATACTGCAACCAAACTGTACGTTTATATTGGAGTTTGAATCTATGAACATTTTGGCATTGCTTGTGTTGAGTGTCCAGGTTGTTCCACAACTTAACCCCACATACCGATACACAAAAACGTTTACGGGTAGATTTAGTTTTTGGTATTTTGAAATTTCCATACCCTCCTAAATTATGAACTGTGTCTTTTAATTTGAAAAACTGTTGTATATTATTTGGCAATGTTTTATTAAATGCTTTGTACAGAATAATTAATGCGTTATATTTCACAAGATCATTGAATTTTAATAACTTAGACAGAATAAAAAGATTGTGAGTATGTTCTAGAAAACTAACCTTGTGTATGATCCGCACAGCTCGTTTCTGCATTATGACAAGGGGATATATTGTGCACTGGCAAGTGTTCCCCCACACCTCCACACAATACGTGAGTTATGGGAGTACCAGCGTGCAATACAGAGTACGGAGAACATGTGCATCAAGGCATTGTTTTACTTTGTTTATAATATAGAGGCTTTTGGATTTTTTTATTTTTATATGTTTAATATGTGCTTTCCAAGACAATTTATTATCAATTACAATACCTAAAAATTTATTCTCGCAAACATTTTCAATTTCAGTACCTTCAATAACTATTTGCAGAAATGAATTTGTTGTAGAATTACCAAACATCATTACTTTAGTTTTACTTATATTTAGAGACAGTTTATTTATATCCATCCAGGTTTTTATTTTATTGAGTTCCATGTTCACAGTTTGTACAAGCTCATTGTAATCATTACTACTATAGAATATGTTTGTGTCATCCGCAAAAAGAATGAGTTTTAGGGATTGAGATACATTAAAAATGTCATTGATATACACATTAAATAGTTTCGGCCCTAGGACGGATCCCTGGGGGACACCACAAACAATGCCAAGTTGATTGGATATATGCTTCCCCATTTTTACGAACGGAACCCTTCCTGTCAAATAGATTTTAACCCAGTCCCCAGCTACACCTCTAACCCCATATTTTTCCAGTTTATTTCAGGGCCGGGTCTACACAGGGGCAAGAGGGGGCCTGGCCCCCTCAAATAAATGTTGTGCCCCCTCAAACTAAATCCCCCAAAATATATTATATTTAATATATTTTTATTATCTTATGCCTCTCTCCTCCGCTCCACTTCTTAATGTCTTAATGTCTTGCTTGCCCCCTCAAATATAAAATATATCAAGCTGTTTCTCGTGTCATGTTTCTCGCCTCCGCTAAGTAATTTACATTTTTAAAGCAAATAATAATTTAACATGTTGTTAAATTATGAATATGAACAGTGCATAGCACAAAAAACAGGGAAGCTGACACGTGGTGCATTCGTGTTTGCATGCCTTTGTGTTGACTATGAAATGACCCTTACGCTGTACTGTATTGATGAAGAATGGGGGAGGGTTAGATGTAAGTTATTTATTTCTGAATTTATGGAACTTGCCTGTTTTTTTTAAACTGCAATACAAAGTTTTTTTTTAAAGAGATGTCAGTTATTTCCTACTTTTCACAAGTTGAAAACTAATAATATGAATAATATAGTACTAATAATATAGGGAATTATCGGCATTATCGTCCATTTATCGTTATCGAGGTGAGGGGCTCAATATATCGTGATATTGATTTGAAGCCATATCGCCCAGCCCTAGTCTAACAACAATTTCTACAATAAAACAAATGCCAAGCATTTGAGACGACACTACTTTACAAGGTACTTGCTCAGTGTACCCGCATCCTCGTGGGTGAATTTGTCAGTTAGACATGGTAAAAGGTGCTGGAGCACAATACCCCCTCAACATTTGTGGCTGCCCCCTCATACACTGTAATAAATGAATCTATGGCCATGTAAATTATAATCAATTTAATAGGTAAATAATATTCAGTATTATTATGTTCTTGCTTTTGTCGCAATCATTTGATTACAAAAAACATAAAAATGTTAGGAGAAATATCTACTTATTTTAGTTAGACAAAAAACAAGCATTTTGTTTATGTGATTCCAAACACAGAGATAAATCAATGAATCCAAATTAATGTTTTTGAACAGTTTTTAATTGAGAACCACTTCCTGTTGAAGCAGGAACTTGTCTTTTGAATACTGCCCGCCTACAAGACACTTGAAGGCTTGCATGGTAAGTCTCCAGCTTTTTCCATATTTCTCTGCAATATGACAGTTATTAACTAAGTTGTAGAAACGTACATTATTTTCTCATGTAAAAAGTATCGAAATAATATGTAGGTTGCCGATAGGTTACAGTTTTCTGCGGTTACCTTTCCTATGCTTCTTTAATAGGCTATTGTTAATACATTAAAATTGTGTAAATAACTTTCACCGAGTGAAATGTTGAGAGATGAAGCTAAAGGTATAGGTTGTCTTGTCTTTCTTTTCTTTTAAGTTTTTTTTTTTTTTTTTTTGTAACTAGGTCAACTGTGTTATGTTCTTGAAATTCACACGTTTCCAGTTCCAATTGTTGATGACATAGGATTCTCTGTAATGAGTCTCTGTCCATAGCATTTGTTGATGAGCTCATTGTATCAGGTGTATTGTTCATGATAGCGTGGGGAGAGACATGTTACCTTAATAGTTGTTGGTGCATTGATGTCAGTTGAATTTATCCAGTTCGTCCATATTTCTCACCACCAACACTTTGGCTTCCTCAGGACTCCCGTTTAGTTTAATGAATATTTTGCAGTTCGTTACCCAAGTGTGTTGGATTTTCATTGTTTAAGTTGCCTTGCTTTCCTTGAGATTTCTGCATTCCTTCATCTTAAGTGTTCATTCATGAAAACATCAGTTCCTTTGAGTTTGCGTCCTTGTTTCAGAAGTGCAGTATTCTTTATCAGACCTGGCAAAAGCAAAAGTTTTCACAGTGCGTGATGTGAAACATGGTTTCTGGCACGTGAAGCTAGATGAAGAGTCGACCTATTTAACGACATTTGCAACTCCATATGGATGATTTTGGTGGCTCCGGATGCCAATGGGAATCAGTCCAGCACCTGAAGTTTTTCAACGTAAACTCACACAGGCTTTGGAGAACTTGCCAGGCACCTACATCATCGCAGATGACATCCTGATCACAGGAGAAGGTGACACAATGCAGGATGCTATCAGAGATCATGATAAGAACCTGAGATTTTTTTCTCCTAAGATGCAGAGAGAGAAATATCAAACTGAATGCAGAAAAACTCAAGCTCAGGAAACTGGAGGTGCCATACATTGGTCATTTTCTCACCGCAGAAAGACTAAAAGTTGACCCAGAGAAAGTGCGAGCCGTGACAGAAATGCTTGCACCAACAAATGCGAAAGGTGTTCAGAGACTGGTAGGGCTTGTGAACTATTTGTCCAAGTTTTATGAGCACCTATCTGATGATTGTGAGATACTGAGGCAGCTCACACACAAAGAAAACCTCTGGGAATGGACGGATGTGCAAGAAGATGCATTCAAAAGAATCAAAGACAAGATAACTAAAGTGCCAGTGTTGAAATACTACAGTCCGGAAGAAGAGCTGACATTACAGTGTGATGCAAGTGAAACGGAGCTAGGAGCAGCTTTAACACAAGAAGGTAAACCAGTGGCATATGCAAGTCGTGCTTTGACAGTCACAGAAAGAGGCTATGCACAAATCGAAAAAGAGTGTCTGGCTGTAGTCTTCGGCATGGAGAAGTTTCACCAATACACCTATGGCCGTCCAGTCAGAGTGCAGTCAGACCACAAGCCTCTAGAAACTATCATCAAGAAACCACTGATAAATGCTCCAAAGAGATTGCAACAAATGCTACTGAGATTACAAAAGTATTATCTTTTATGTTTATGTACCTGGACGTGACATGCTACTCGCCGACACTCTGAGTAGAGCCTACCTGCAAAACACCAACAAAAGTCAGACAGAGTTGGAAACCGAATGTGTCAACATGGTGGACTATGTACCGATCTCAACAGAAAGAATGGACATGATTCGCACAGCCACAGGGTCAGACAAAAAACTACAGACTCTGATCAAAACTATCCAAGAAGGCTGGCCAAAACATAAGAAAGATGTACCTTTTGAATTAACATGTTTTTATTCTTTGCAGCACGAACTGAGCACCCAAGATGGACTGGTTTTCAGAGGCGAGAGAGTTGTGATTCCAGATTCACTCCAAAAGGACATCACGCAGCGGATTCACTCTTCTCACCTGGGAACAGAGGGATGCCTCAGGAGGGCAAGAGACTGCGTTTATTGGCAAGGTATGAACGACCATATCAGAAAGTATGTTGCAAAGTGTGATACCTGCCGTTCTATGGACACAAAACAACAAAAAGAGACACTACAGCCACATGTTATCACTACCAGACCATGGGCTAAAGTTGGAACAGACCTATTTACTTTCGACGATAAAGCGTACCTAGTGACTGTGGACTACTACTCCAATTTCTGGGAGGTTGACTACTTGCCAGACACAAAGTCAAGCACAGTCATTCGAAAGCTGAAAGCTCACTTTGCCCGCCAAGGCATTCCAGATGTTGTCTTTTCAGACAACGGACCTCAATTCAGCTCTGCAGAGTTTGCAACTTTCAGTCGCAAATGGGAATTCATCCACAAAACTTCCTCTCCTAGCTATCCGCAAAGTAATGGCAAAGCGGAATCAGCTGTTAAAACTGCTAAGAAGCTGATGAGGAAAGCAAAGCTGGCTGGACAGGACCCATATCTAGCCATTTTGGATCATCGCAACACCCCATCCCAAGGTTTGGACACAAGTCCTGCACAAAGACTCTTGAGCAGACGGACAAGGACACTTCTACCGATCCGAGACAGCCTACTTGAGCCCAAAGTGACCGACAACAGGTCAGGACTCATCAAAAACCAACAGAGACAGTCGAAATACTACAACCAGACGGCTAAGGACATGGACTCTTTAAAACAAGGTGATATTGTGCGTGTACAGCCTTTTCAGCCAAACACCTTATGGAAAACGGCTACTGTGAGTACTCCACTTGGTAACAGATCTTATGAAGTTGAACAGGACACAGGCAGTGTTCTCAGACGGAATCGCCGCCATCTGCGCAGAGCAACGCAACCGGACATGTCAGAACAATCCCAAATGGAGACGAGGCCCGACACAGCGTCCAAGGACACTGTGAGCCTACAAACCACTACAAGGTCAGGACGTGTGACAGAGCGTCCAAAACACTTGACTGATTTTGTTTGTACTTAACTTGAGAAAGAAAAGAAAGGGAAATGTGAATGACGTTTAAGTGGAATGTGCATGCCAATTAAATGTTTATGTTTATGTTCTGAGAAAAGTATATACAGGGTGTAGTGACAAAGGATGCACTATTAAAAAACAAAGAAAAAAAAAGTTGATTCTGTTTCAGACATGTTTTGCACGAATGATACTGTTAGAGAAAAGTTTTGCACTAAGCTAAATAATAAACAGTTGGATAAATTTAGACTGATATGTGTAGAGGCCGGGGAACTTAAAAAATGAAATGTTCTGCTAAAAGAATGTAAAGGAAAATACTTTTATTTTTTTTATTTTTTTTTTAAAAAGAAAAGGGATGTAGCAATAGGAATTGTTTATGTTAATTGGTTCCTACCTGGACAGATTTGAGTGTTGCACTTGTATGATGCCGGCTGAGGCGGTGCTGTTTGCTGTAATAAATATCCCTGTGAGCAGGGGTAAACATGCTCAGTCGTCCAGTTTGTAGTCATTGATAAGAGACAGAACAAGCTGAAACAGAGCGGAGAAGAAGAGGGAGAAAAGAGACAGGCGCTACAAGCAGATGCTGCCAAGAGCGAAAAATTGACGGATATATTCGCCAGTACTGCTGCAGCAGGACCGTCAACATTTACAGCAGCACCTGCAGCTCTGAGGTGGCGGCATCGCCTATGAATGTTTGGAAGAGGAGGAGGAGGAGGACACCATGACGGGGGAATGCTAGTGAGGTAAGCTATATGCTAATGTGATAGCTTGTTAACTTTTAGCACAAGGCTGTAGGTTCATTTAGATGTCAAAACGTCATTGTTTGTAGAGTTCAGCTCAGTGGCATCAACCAATATCAACATGGCAGCTGATTAACTAATAAAAAAGCTGAATATCTGTATCTCTTGTGTATTTCCCGTAACGCTGGCAAGCTAAATGCTGCTCTGCTGTCTTTAACTCTTTCCCTGCCAAACTCCTGTTTTCAAGTGTTTTCTCTGAAGGTGTCCTCTCCCAGAAAGCAAAAAAATAGTCAAACATGCCTCATTCAACTGTCAATATCTAAACACCAGAACATGCTATGGCCTCACTTCTTTTCTCTAGAGAAAGAAGACCCTTTGTTCTTTCTTTTGGGTGATGTGGTGTCTTCATATTCCCAACAGAAAATATTCTGTGGGTCCTGAAAAAGAGTGAATATGCTCAAATTTCCTGGCAGTTGCTGCACTCAGTTGTAAAAAACCCTGGCAGGGAAAGAGTTAATTACTTTGCTAATTCATTAACATTAAACTGATTGTCTGGTTTATTATTTTTGTGTGGATATTGTTGGATAACATAGAAAGTGAGACAGTCTACATGCACTGTGAAGGGGAAATGTGTATTAATGTGTTCTTAACCCGTTTGGCCCGACGGACCCGGTACCGGGTCCAACATTTTTACGCTCCACTTCAACATGTGTAAAAAGTGACTAAAATGCTGTGAGGATGTTTTCTTTCAATTGTGTCTCAAACAATAAGCCTTAATCTCACTAACTGAATGCTCAAACTGCACTTTGATGACCGAGTGTTTGATTTATAACAACTTTAAAATTCGTATGCAACATTTCGACACGCCCCCCTCACCCGCACCTGCCGACACAAAACGCTACAGAACGCACGGTCCGTCTGCTCCATCCCAACATATTTGGTATCTTGTAAAACTAGAAAAGCTGCTCTTTAAGATGACACCAGGCAGAACATTCTCTGAGCCGACCAGCTCCCGTCAGCGGCAAAACAAACCAAAAACTGATCTTCACATTTCACAGCCAGCACCTCAGATTGCATGATTCTCACACACTTCATTGCCAAATCTCAAAGCTATTCACACAAAACACAACATATTTTATTTCCTTACCGTTTTGTGGTCATTTTCCACCTATCCAGGCTCTCCTCTGACCAAAATTGACTTCATAATCCTCTAGCGAAGTGAAAGAGCGTCGTGCGCCACAATGTTTATATGCTGCCTCATGTCGCCATCTTGTGGGCTCGTCGTTCACCCTGGGAGCTCAAATCACGTTTGTTGATGTTCTACGTCTCGCGAGCTTTCCAACGATATGTTACACGTGACTGGGGGCTCATCCAGCTGGGAGACAGCTTCAAACATAACCCCACGAGCGCCGCCGCCATCTTGGATCGCAGGTGCGCCGGTGCGCACTGCAGAGTGAGACGCACGCGGATGGCAATTAGTGATTGTTTCTGATATATTTGGCAATTTTTTAATTCTGAAACATGCACATTTATCTTCATTGAGCTTTTTTACAGCTAATTGTACGTTGTTTTTGTTTTTTTCTTGATGCGCATTTTGCAGATATTATTGTTTACATATTTCAAAGGGTATAATTTTTTGTTTTCTCAGTGATATAATTGGATATTTTTGTATTGATTATATTGTTACAAATATATTTCAGTTGGAAGCTAAATGTTATGGTTCAGCCATGTATAAAAATGTATTTCATACTGTGCACAATACTGTGCACAATTATAAGTTTCTCCACAAAAACTATGCAGATTCTGATAATATAGTGGCTAAATGTCAGAACCAAAGGGTCCTTTGTATATATACAGACCCTTGTAGTGGAAATTAAAGGTATTTTAAAGTCAGATTCCTTTCAAAGAAAGAAAAAAAACACTTAGTGTAGTTTGGCACAGGGTGGTCTCCAAGTGGCCAAATGGAGGGTTCGCCTGGTACTATCCAAACTGAACCCTATAAAATCTATGTGCTTTGTGCTATTCTCATGAAACTTGGTACAGTTGTAGTCAAGGAGCTACTGAATACAGCCAGTGGCATCATTATAGCTGTCTTCATTGTCATCATGGAGTTTTTCAATGTGGAATCTGAAAAAAAATTCGGTGAAGGTAAAAATTTCATTTTTTTCCTCTACTTTATCAAAATTTTCTCAGGCATGTTAAAATTCACAGTGTTTCTGACACTGGAACTATATTCTCTAAGGTCTTAGCTATCAATTGAGACCAAGATTATGCATATTGTCCAAATAATGGTGGAGATATTGTTGATTTAAAATGGATAGGCATTTTTAGGCGAACCTTGCCACCAAAAACCCTAGGGTTTAACAGGTTAAAGTGTATTATTTAACGCTAAACTTAAGCTGTACTTATTCAGTATATACTTAAGATCATGTAATTGTGCTGATGAGGCACCATAGGTTAATGTGTTAAACATTTTTCTATATAGACTCTATATCATCATTTATAACTGTCATATCAACAAATTGTTATTTCTCTTTGTAAAAAAACCTCAATAAACAGAGTGTTAAAAACTAACATTTTCTATATAATATAAATGAAATTTAAATATTCAAACAGTAATCTTCCTGCATATTTAAAGCAAATATCAAACAGTGCATTTTGACATTTCATGTGCATTTACTATAGGTTAACAGTTGGGTTACAGAATAATATATTCACTCACATGCAGCCTACATAAAATCAACTTAATGGCGACTCAGATGAAGTGTATTGTTGGTGTTTACCTTTCAACGTGTTGTCTTTTCACAACAGTTGGATGTGTTGAATGAAATAAAACCTCATCTTTTTGAAGCATTCAGACAAGACCATCGCAGCCTTTTACTAAACCTGGTTTAGAGAAGATTGTCTACTTGGGGATAAAACACATACTGTATAGTACATTACATAATACACTTTTTTCACCTGTGTTTACTTATCTATTAAACCATAATTTTCCATACTATATTGTTTATTGCAATGCAGCTTCTTGCCACCTAAACATCTGAGAATTCCCCAAGGCTTCAACTTAATGTCTCTCCTCATATCTCCTGCCAGGTTGAGCCACCACCGTCCTCTCAGAAGGAAAGTGCCTGCAGGGAGGCCATCATCCACCGCCATCATCAGCCACCAGCATTCGCCACCACCACCATTCACTGCCACCAGCATTCGCCGTCATCAGCCGCCGCCCCGGGCCCCTGAGTGGGCCTGTCAGATACTAAACTCCCGGGCCTCTTTTTTGCCCCAGTCCGCCCCTGATTCGGACAAATAAATGACACACTCGGGCTCTAAACGACCACTTTGTTGCCTAATTTAAAAAAAAAAAAAAAAAATTTTTTTTTTTTTTTTTTTTTTTTTTATTAGCTTTGTATCATGTCTTTTTAACATCTGTTTAACTCCGGTGTTTCCTCAGGGGGGTCCTTCACACCGGGAGTTGGTCCCGGTCCTCTGCTGGGGTCGCTGCGCTCGAGTCCTCTGGTCCTGGCTGGCCTGGGGTCTCCACACCTTGGTGTGCGGGATCCCGTTGGTCTGACGGGGTCGGGGGTTGAGCGCTGGTGCCCCAGTACTAATGACTTTCGCCTTCTCCTGGTGTGAACGGCCCCACTGGTAGTGTTTTCCCATGATGCTTAGTGCCATGCCATGTCTCCTCTGCCTTGCTATGGGCATAAATTGGGTGTGTGCGTGTGTTTGTGTGTGTGTGCGTGTGGTGTACACTTATTGATGGTGCAGCTTTTGTTTTTTTTTTTTTTTTTTTTACTGTTAAGCACTTTGCGTTGCTTTTATTATCATGAAAAGTGCTATACAAATAAATAAAGTTTGAAGTTTGAAGTTTAAAGTTATACATTTGAAGAGTTTAGAGCTAAAGTGAAATCAGCTTTAGCCGGTCGATTTCAGCTGGGGATTTCGGCTGGGGGAGGAGTGCAATGCATTGTGGATTATGTAGTATGCTGTAGTGTAAATGCTTTGCATACTGTCTGATCGACTGGGTATGCAGTATGCAGTATGGACAGTATGGGTATGGAAGTATGTAGTAGGCAGTATGCGGTTTCGAACACAGCCAGTGTTTTTCCACAGCTGGTTGAGACTCACCGTCCAGACTCCTGGAAATGTGCTGAGAGCTGAACACAGATCACAAAAGACTCATTTTATTGACACAACTTTAATTCAGATAAAAACAGCAAGTCACTGATCAGCACTGATCCGGGGAGGAGTCAGAGATTTGTCTTTTGTTGGTGGTATTTCATTTGAGGAATGTTGAGGAATTTCGTTTATTTTCTACTGCAAACCAACACGAGCACACTGAACTGTGCACAAAGCAGTTGCACACATGAAGCAGAAGCTCTGTGGTACAAAACATAATGATGCCTCATTGTTCACACAGAAACAGTCTAAATAATCCACTCTTTTTGAATCAAACTGTACTTCTTGGGGGTGCTATGCTGACCCCAGAGAGCGACAGCGCCACGAAGCCACACCTGTAACACTGGTTCTAAATGAGACCAAAAGGTAAACAAAGTACTCACAAGACGAAATTCGGAGATTAAAATCACTTCAAAATACAAAGAACAAAGTATCAGAGAGATCTCAGAACATTTCTTTTACTGGATATTCGAGCAAAGCAAACAGTAATATTGATAATGATAAATGAAAATTAAACAGTAAGAGAGAAAGAGAGGTGTAACAAACATCAGCCTGCCTCCATGATAAACATCTGCTCAGACTTCCTTCTATGGACACCAGGGGGCAGTGTGATGATCTGAAGGAACCTGCAGGAGCTTCACTTCACTCTGTTAAAGAAGGACTTTCTACTTTTGATGTGAACAAATTTCCAAAGGCCTCTCCCAAACGTTGAACCCCTCCAACAATCTCCTTTCCTGCCTTGACAGCGGTCTCTCCAATTATTACCAGAGGATATAAAGGATTGAAACCCTCTGCGTCGTCTCTGGCTTCGTCTTCATGCCTGGTTTGGATGTTGTTGAGTTTCTCCTTCAGCTCTCTGTCAAACTGATCCCTCATTCTGCCCAGCTCCTTCTCCTTCTCCTCCATCTCCCTCCTCCTCTCTTCAGCTCTCTCCTCCCTCTCCCGCTTCCTCTCTTTGTTCATCTCCTCCCTCTCCCTCCTCCTCTCCTCCTCTCTCTCCTTCCTCTCCTTCTCTCTCTCAGCCTGCAGTTCTCGTTTGATTCTCTGCATCTCTTTATCATATTTCTCCTGCAGCTTCCTCTCCATCTCTTCTTTTTCTTTGCGTATTTTCTCCTCTTTCTCCTCCAGGATGCGTTTCTTCTCCTCCTCGATGGCCCTCTCAGCCTCCTGGAACATCTCATTGGTGTAGTGGCTTCCTCCGTTCTTCTGCACCACGTTTCTGATCTTCTGCAGCAGCTCCTGGACCTGAGAGGGATCTTTGTTCTTGTTGTTGAAGACGTGGTACTGGTTGTTACATCTGGACACCAGTTCCTGCAGCTCTGGGCTTTCAGTCAGGAACTCCTCGATGGTTCCTTCAATCAGGTCCCCTCCTGTAAAGAGAACCATGCTGTACTTGTCTGCAGCCTGGCCAAAGATTTCTTGGATCCTTTGCACCGTCTGCTGCTCCTCCTCAGTGAATCTGCCCAGCCTGATGACCACCAGGAAGATGTGTGGTCCAGGAGAAGCATAAGAGATGCACTGGCAAATGTCCTTGGTGGTTTTGTTCTCGCCGAACCTGGTGTCAAACAGGCCTGGAGTGTCAATGACCGCCACCTGCTGACCAGACAGTGTGGCTTTGCCTTTGGAGCAGTCCACCGTCATGGACTTGGCACTGAACTTGGACTCAAAGCACTGGCGGCCAAGAATAGTGTTTCCTGTGGCGCTCTTCCCGATTCCAGTCTTCCCCACCATCACGATCCTCAGCTCATTGTTGTTGGTGAAGTTAGAATCTGTGTGGAGAACAGAGAGAGAGAAGGACGAGTTACATCCTGCTGGACATTAAACACAGGGTTGAACAGTTTCTGCAGAGACGGGATGAAAAACTACCTTGAAATACTCTAAAACTGCAGTGGAAATACTCGGAGAATGTTCTAAAAAAAAAAAAAAAACTCAAAATGTACACTAAATCTACTGGATGTGGTTGGGGAGAGTTTGGATGCCATGTCCTACTATCCGTGGGGCTTCTGGGACTCGTAGCCGCCCTGTCCTCCTCCCTCCCCCTCCTGTTTCCTGCTCTCTTATCACCTCTCTTCCTGCGCTGGGAGGTCCTTCACTAATTCTCAGTGTGGGCGGGTGGCTCGGAGGCCAGGGCACCCTCTGTTTGCTGGCTCTGGCTTTGGCCTCAGGGGGCGGTGGGCTATGTGGGCGCAGGCCTGGACAGGGTGGGGGGCTTGTTCAGGGTTCATGTGATCTCAGTTGGGTCCTCCTACATGCTTCCCAGCTCCTTCCAATTTGTGGATCCTCTGCCCAGCTCACAACCTCACACCTAAAATAACCAGACACACCTAAAACCTCCACAATAACCAGATACACCAACCTCTGTACCTCTGTAGCGCCGACTGACCCATGTTTACATCACTTGCACCTAAGCACATGCACTTTTCTTCCTATAATGAAACATTTCACGGTTCCTGTACTTTTTATTGTTTTTAAATGCTTTACTGTTTTTAATTGTCTATTGTTATTTATTGATTATGTCTGTCTGTACACTGTTATGTATTATTGCATGCAGCTGCCACTATGGGCCCAAGACAAATTTCCCCTCGCGGGACAATAACGTTTAGTTTATCTTATCTTATCTTATCTTATCTTATCTTATCTTATCTTATCTTATCTTATCTTATCTTATCTTCCTTAGTTGAGCCCCTGAGACATTTGGGTCTGGGGGTGTGGGGGCCTTGTTGCCAGTGCCTTTGGTGCTGCACCTGGGCCATTCCAGGTGGGGGGGCTCCAGGGGGGCTGGTGGGCCTTCCTTGGACCTCTGCATCGGGTCAGATCAGGGTGCAGGGATTGCTTGTTGGTGTGGCCTGTGTCAGTCCTTGGGAAAGTTTCAACTGGGTTGGACTCGGGGTCCCCCAGGTGCTTTGGGATCCATTTCTAAACCTTGTTCTGACTGGCTCACTGGGCTGGGCTGCCCCCAGTGGCCTGCTGTGCTGGGCCTGCTTTGCTGGGTCATAGGCTTCCTCTGTCTCTCTGAAGGATGGGGTGGGGGTCAGGGGTTGTGGGCATTGGGGGGACTGCCCATCTGACCTGGTCCCTCCGATTAGGTGCTGGATGGTCATGTTGTTAGCAAGCATGGAATTAACTTCCATTGCTATGCTGACGACACACAACTCTACATCAAAATTTCGTCCAACAGCTCTCTTGCCCCCTCTGTCTCCTCCCTTAGCTCCTGCCTGGAGGAAACAGGGGTGTGGATGAGTCAAAAAATCCTGCAGCCTAATGGCTCAAAAACAGAAGCCATTCAAACCGGTACTACTCCTCATCAACTGCGCTCCTCTCCTCTTACCTCTTTTTCATTGTTTGGTCACACCATCCCCCTCTCTCCCTCTGTTACAAACCTTGGGGTCAAGTTTGACCCCCACCTCTCCTTTGACAATCATGTCGCCTCCATCTGCAAAACCTCCTTCTTCCACCTCCATAACATTTCCAGACTGCATTTTGTGAATTAAGACCTTCTTTTTTGAGAAAAGCATACCATTGCTAATGTTTCCTTTACAGTATGCTGTAATGCCTCCATTCTCAACTTGTGGTACGTGTACCACTGGTGGTACGTGAGCTCCCTCTAGTGGTACGCGGGGCAATCACAGAAATGCATATATTCTTTGAAGATTGGTTAAAAGTCAAAACTTTCAGAAACAAATATTGCCACCAAAATACATAATAATTTCAAATTAAAGCACGTCAAATCAACTGTAATTCACATTCAGTTTTTCTCTTCTGATATGATGTGTTGGACTGCGACGTGGTCACGTTCAGTCACTATTAGCGCGCACATACGTCATCGATGGTTAAACTAGCTTAGCTTCACTGTCATGAGCGTGCAGAGGTGTGATGAGAGGTCCGAAAACTCTACAAACGTGGCTCCAAACAGGAGCTTTTAGGAAAAAAAGTGCAGAACAGGAGGAGAATACAACTAGCAGCCCTGCTAAAACTGAAGCTGACGACGGTGAAGCGAACACGAGGCTATCAGGTGGCAAATTAAGCAGCGTAGCCGAAGCGTCGCTGGCATCCGCTAGCGGTAAGCTGCGTTCACACTGCCAAGTGCTTTACGCGATTTTAATACAAAATACAATTGAAAACAAAGGGGAACGCGCATTTCAGCCGCGACGAGACGCGGCGCGTTGTCGCGACGCGTCGCGATTTTGCGTCCGACGCTGAAGTTGGGAAATCTGAACTTTGACGTGTCGCGATTTTGCGGCAAACCAAACGGAGAGCGTCTTTATGGTGACGTAGTTCAGGGAGCGGGGACCGGAGAAAGCAACACTCACCCTGGTGCAGCTCCTGGAGCAAATAGTGAAACTCGCCAAACTCTGACCGTATGTGGATCATATCGTGCACCCAGGCACGGCGTCCTGTCTGCTGACGGCGTCGTCTGGCTTTATGAAGCAAATAAAGCCAAGCCACCCGCTCAACAGGGTTAGCCGTGATGCTAAGCTAACACAGGAAACTCGGCCGGAAGCCCCGCCTTCCCACCACACGCGACGCGTTTGACGCGTTCGGTGTGAACGCGGCTTTTGGCCCCGCGTTGTTCAGCGTCGGACCTCAGAATTAACACGCGTTCAGCTTCTCGCATTGACGCGATTTTTGACGCAAAACAGCGTTTCGGTGGGAACGCAGCTGAACACGAGAACTGTCACACAAAGGGGCAACTCTCCCTCTCACTTACATCCTCACACTCTCTTCCTCTCTCTCTCTCTCTCTCTCTCTCTCTCTCTCTCTCTCTCTCTCAAACGCGCACCCGCACTCATGCAGCGTCGTTTGTTGCTTCTGCCTTTGCTAACTGTGGCTGACAGAATAAACAAAAACATAAAAATCAAGACAATTGAGTATGTTTTATTTATTTATTTTTTCACTTTGGTCATAATGGTGGTACTTGGAAAGCCTATTTTTTATGAGGTGGTACTTGGTTTGAAAAGTTTGAGAAACACTGCTGTAATGTAATGTATTATTGTTGTTTTTAACCCTGTGCCCATTGTAGCACTTTGAGATTTGACTTCAAATGTAAAGTGCATTATAAATAAAACTTATTATTATTATTATTACACTGCCCTGCCCTCACAAGCTCGATCAGAGAGAGAGAGAGAGAGAGAGAGAGAGAGACTGTTCACTCCAACATTTGCAGGAAATGGCCCCTTATTCCCTGAACGGAGCTGCACTGTAAAAATATAGAAACAAACACACACACACACACACACACACACACACACACACACACACACACACACACACACACACACACACACACCTGAACGCTTACCATAGTTGGTTGCCATGCCTGGATTAAAGAAGTTTGCAGCCATAGCTGGGTTGAAGAAGCCTCCAGCCATGGCGGGGTTGAACAGGTTGTCGGCCAGGTTTTGGTTGAAGTTCTGGTCCATGCTGAGGTCGAGGTGAGTCTTGGTGAAGTTTGAGCTGGACTGCAAACTGAGGAGGGAGGATGTGTCTGCTGCTTTAGTTCAGCTCAGGAAACCCTCCCACTGCACACTCAGTCACAGTGAAAGTGAAAGCATCCTTCTCCGGGTGCTTTCAGCTTCAAAATTACTTTGGCTTTATATGGGTGAAAAATAGAGACAGTCCATCATCAACCAGCTGACAGAGGACAGAGTGAACTCATTCAACTCATTCATGTTGGATCTTTTTGTTTTATTCATTAGTAGTGCTGGAAAAAGTAGATGAAAGTCATTGTTGAGTAAAAGAAAATGTTTAGCTTAGCATAGCATGTAACGAGGTCACGAGCCGCAAGTGACAAATGTAGAGGAGTATAAAGTACAGGTAATGGCTGCAAAATGTGTTGGAGTAAACATGGAAGTATGATTTGTTAGGTCAAGTACAGATATGTGAAAAATGTCTTTGGGTCCAGTAATGAAGTATTTCTACTTTGTTACTTCTCACCACTGATCATCACACAGAAGATTTTTTTATTTTTGTGGGTGTTTTTGTTGGCTGGTTTTGTTCCAGGGAGTGTCTCAGTGAAGCTGCACTGCTCTCTGCTTGTCCTGTTTACAGGAAGCTGCAGCTCTTCTGAAGCTGCTCCCCCTTCAGCACTGATGTGAAACGAAGGTCTTTCCTGGAAACGCGTCTGCTGAAAAAACAACTTCATGGGGTCGACTTCACACCACAGTCATGTTTTCAGCTTTACTTCTATAACAGGGACGAGTGAAAAGGCTCAGAGGACTTATGTTGTCCTGAGAGCCTGGTGCTCCTGGAAGAGAAGCTGAACAAACATGTGGATGCTGGTCTCGGCTCCCTGGGGCCCGGGCCGGGGCTTTCCTCTGCCCCTCTTCTGGACCGGCGCGTGGACATCTGCCTGGGGGAGCGGGTTGGATCTGGACTCTGGGCTGGCCACCGTCTGTCTGGGCCCTGAGGGCCCCTTTGCCTGCTCCTGGCCTTCTCAGAGGTCAGAGGTCATGTATACATGATCATTATTAGTATCACATTTGCATGTTCACGCTGATCTTTAATCACTCTTCACATTCTACTCGTGGACTCAGTCACCTTGTTTTCCTGTGGTGGGTTAGACTAATGGTGATCTGCAGTCGGCCTCTCCTGATGCTCTGGTGTAATGTCATACTTGAATTCTCAGTTTGTACGCTCCAGTTCACTACCAGCTACATTCTCCCAAAAAAAAAAAAAAAAGTCCGTAAGATGCCCTCTGTCACATCTTTATGTAGGTGCAGTAGTCGATTGTCTGGAGTAACGAAAAAAAAAGGGTTTGTCGTATCCTTGCACTCTCTTCCTTCTCTTCACCCTCTTTTGTTGTGGCCTTGTCTGTTCACTTGTTTATTTCTTTCACTTTCTGTTTCTTTCACTTTTCTGTCACCTTGTCAGGTCCAGCAATGTTATGCATTGGTCCTCAAAATAAATAATAGAAATAAAAAACAAGAGGAGCTTTATACTTGGAAAAGCAAATCTGTCAAGCACATAATAGCAGCCAGACTCCCATTCTTCTGCTTCCATGCTGGACAGGACAGGTAAAAACAAAAAAAAAAAAAAAAAAAAAAAAAAAGATGTGGAAACACAAGTCATTTATTCATTTATTGATGTTCTTCTCCATGTGCGTTTTCTTTCGGTTTACTGTTTGCCTGACAAACATTTGCATCATATGCAGTCACATCTATCTATGCAATATGTTTTGTGCCTTTATTTTCCAACAATGACCCTGTCTCAGATGGGTTTCTGTTCAAATGAAAAAAGAAATCAAAATAAAAAGTTCCAAAAAAAAAAAAAAAAAAAGAGGCCACGACCTACAAGAGTGCCGTAAATTTGCAAAGAAGACTATCACAGAAAGAGTCAAGGTCGTCCAAGAAAGAAAGCTGTGTTTCAGTTGTCTGAAGTCTGGTCATCGCTGCAAGTACTGTGAAGACAGATGTATCTGCAAAACGTGTGAGGAAAGACATCTGATAACCGCACTGAAGATGGAAAAGATGGAAGCAAGGGACCGTGAGCAATCCAAGGTAAGAAGGTTAGATCAGCCGCAAGACCAAAAGTCAAGCACATTATATGAAGCAACATCTAATGGAGTCACCCAGAATGGCAGAAGCACTCATACATCCACAATAATTTCAGTGTGGATATATGGATATGGATATATGGATCTGCTACTACTGAGCCAAATCGAGAAGTTCTCGTATATGCACTCCTCGATATCGATATGCAAAGCGACACAATGTTCATCCTCGAAGAGACAGCGAAGGAGCTCAACATAAAAAGTGAACCAGTTCAGCTGAAACTGTCCACGCTGGCTTCACAGAACACAGTTGTGTCCTGCCAAAGGCTAACTGGTCTTCAAGTAAGAGGATTCTACTGTGACAAAATAATCCCTCTACCAGTGACCTACTCCAGACATTTTATTCCTTTGAACAGAGACCATATCCCCACACCCCACACCTGCAATGGCGTGGGCTCATCTTGAACGCATCGCTGATGAGATTGCCCCTCAGCAGAGCTGTGATGTTGGCTTGCTGATTGGCTACAATTGTCCTCAAGCCCTCGTACCCAGACAAGTGATGCCTGATGATGGAAATCAGCCCTTCGCACAGGGAACAGATCTGGGATGGAGTGTGGTTGGCTAGGGTAACCCATGTCTAAACCATGGCGATGCATTCGGAGTAAGTCATCAAGTTATAGTGAAGCAAGTGATATGGAGTGAAATTAATGCCAAAACCTCTCCAACACAAAAAACGTGTTTTATTCACAGCCGATGATTCACACACAAACACAGTGTGTTTTGCAAAAGCAAAATGCCATTCACAACTAATGCACTTAGGTTTGTCCATCAAAAAAACGTTCCACAAATTAAAAAAATATATATCTGCACTTACATTAAAATATTCTTTAAGTGCAAAATAAAATCTTTCAAGATTATTTTTTTTTTCCGAGTACAAAAAACAATTCTGCGGGTTGGAGAAAAAAATCTGCAGGTTGGAGAAAAAATTCCGCGGGTTGGAGAAAAAATTCCGCGGGTTGGAGAAACTTTTCTGCGGGTTGGAGAAACTATTGGCTCCCCAGCGTCACGTGACTTTGGCAGTGATTTTGCACCTTCCTGATTCGCATCCGCAGGACTTAGGATTTATTCACAACTGCCAGTGTTGTGTAATTTGCATGCCACAACAGGAGGTGGCGCTGTGCGCGTTCACGTTTACAGTGTTTACAGTAAATGATCATGTACTGTGCTTCAGACAGAATTAAACACAAGGAGAAATGGACCAAAACAGAAAGGCGACGGACTGTATGGAGACCAGCTGGACCCGGTTCAGACCCGGTTGGGCTCACTTACCGTTCCTGTTGTGGAAAAGGCTGCCTGGAAGTGAAATGTCCATCAAAGCATCGCAGCAGAGCGGCGCTACAGGTTGTCAGGGCACAAACTTTTGTCTGGATTCAGTGATGGCATTTTGTCTTGAAGAAGACAGTAATACTACAGCCAGACACAGAAACACTACAGCCAGACAGACTCACATCTTTGTGACAGCTGCTAAGTTTTGTGACTTAGTTGTGTGGACGCCGGTGGACTGCAAGATGCACAATGTTTTCCTTCATTTTATTTGCAGTGTTATTTGTTTATGCACAATCTAATCGTACTTTATACAGTTGCAGTGATATTTGTTTGCACAGACTTTTGCACCTTATTTGAACTGTAACTGTAACTTTAACAGTGTGTTGCACTACACAAGAAGGTTGGTAATAAACAGAAGACTTTGAAACCAGAAATGGTGACATTATTGCAGCATGGGTAAATGGCACAGTCTCACAGAGGATTTCCCATTAAAATGAAGTTTCATAAATAGCTACTGAGCTACAATATTTATTTTCACCATAGTCTTATTAACTTATTAAAGCAGAGGCTGGTTTTTGTCACCATATGAGCAGTAACAGCTGAGGAGATTTACCTGTCCTGACAGAATGAAATGTTCAGGATAAATATTAGAATTAAGCAGAGGAAGACTGTTAGCCATCAATTTTATTTACAGAAAAACAGAAGTTGGCCACATATAATCAAGATAAACAAAACAAGCGGTTCATCTCAGCACACATGGACTTAATTTCACCATTCATTCGTTTACAACTGACACACTGCTCACTCTCCACCATGTCGTTCTGTTGTGGAGCTTGATACACATCAGGTGTGTGAGGTTCAGGTGTAGCCTTTTTCTCCGTTGGAATCTTTCCGCAGCTTTCACCTCCGTGTGTTGAGATGTGATGACAGGTTCAGTCTGGATGAGGTTCATTCACTTCATCAGCAGCTCTCCTGAAAAACACACTTGCCCATTATGACTTTTAACATGAGGTCAGTTACAATGTACTCTCAAAGTCAATCTCCTATGAGTGAGGACAATTATGATATAAATTCAACAGTAGAGGGAAGTGGAAGTGGAGGAAAGAGTGTTTGCTTTGCCACTACTGCCCTGAGCTAGCGTGGCTAACGCTCGCAACCAGCTAACACCACGGACACCACAACATGGGTTAGCTCCGGCAGTGACAAAAATGACATGTACCCACGACGATAATTTAATTTTTCATCAACAATGACCACAAACTCACCTGTTGGCTGCTCAGGGCGCGTTGTTCTGGGGCGACTGACTCACTCGGTTGTGGTCCTGGCTGGTTGTGGATGGTGCTATGCGTTAAACGGCATCAACAGCGCCACCTCCTGTTGTGGCATGCAAATTACACAACACTGGCAGTTGTGAATAAATCCTAAGTCCTGCGGATGCGAATCAGGAAGGTGCAAAATCACTGCCAAAAGTCACGTGACGCTGGGGAGCCAATAGTTTCTCCAACCCGCAGAAAAGTTTCTCCAACCCGCGGAATTTTTTCTCCAACCCGCGGAATTTTTTCTCCAACCTGCAGATTTTTTTCTCCAACCCGCAGAATTGTTTTTTGTACTCGGAAAAAAAAAATTAATCTTGAAAGATTTTATTTTGCACTTAAAGAATATTTTAATGTAAGTGCAGATATATATTTTTTTAATTTGTGGAACGTTTTTTTGATGGACAAACCTAAGTGCATTAGTTGTGAATGACATTTTGCTTTTGCAAAACACACTGTTTGTGTGTGAATCATCGGCTGTGAATAAAACACGTTTTTTGTGTTGGAGAGGTTTTGGCATTAATTTCACTCCATAAAGTGATGCCAGATCTTCATTCCACCTCTAACCTCACAACTGAAGTGCACTACGTCTGCAGAACACAGATCGAGGAAGTGGTCGTACCTGCAGACATCATCAAAGTGATGGAGTCTGACTTTGTTGAAAGAGCCTCAGACGCCAGTCTAGTCTCTCAGAAAAATCTCCAATTCCTGTCAACACCAGAAGAGGGCATCAGACTTAAAGCTCGTGTCCGGAGTTTCCGTTCGTTTCCAACGTACCGTATTGGCCCGAATATAAGACGACTCCGATTATAACACGACCCCTATTTTTCAAAGATAATTTTGTGAAAAAAAAAAAAATGCTGAAGACAATAAGGTCACCCATAAAAGAAATTTTTATTATACAATTATTATAAAGTCAAAAACTCACTACTGAGATAACATTTCACGAGATATAAAATGAAAAAATAAGAAGGCTCAAGGAGTCCAAACTGCATAAATGATGTAAATAACTTTCCAGTGCCTTCAGCTGAATCAGGCTCTGGTGGTGGACATTCCGTCTTTCCGTCTTTCAGAGACGTATTCACTCACCCTTCTATCAGTCTCTCTGAAGCGTCGCTCTCAGGACCACGGAAAGCTTTTCTCATAGTGTTAGCATCTGTAGTGTTTTTTTCTGTGCTCTCCAATATCGGAGGAGGCACTCTGCTCCACCAGATCTCCTGGCGGCTTGGCAGTTGTTTGATGACTCTGCTGCGTTGATCACCATCAGGTTAAAGTTGGTATCATAACTTCTCCTCTGTTGTTTGCTCAATTGTCCAGCGTTCAGCCCCTTTGTTCCAGATGATCCGCCATTTTTCATCAGATCATTTGATCTCATTCCATCGCTCCACTCGCTCTCTGGTCAGTGATACTTTGGCTCCATCTAGCGGCGCGGACGGGTATTGACCATCTACCGTAAGTCCGCGATTGAGGATGGAATTTCTGGAAAAAAACATCGTCTTATATTCGGGCCAATACGGTATGTATAATTTTTTAACAGAGCTTAAATGTGTCAGTCTGGTTCGATACTACAATATAATATTAGCATAAAGCAATATAAAAAATTATTTATGAGCCCCGTCTTCGTCTCATAGACCCCCATGTTATCCGAAAAAGCGCCAGTCAAAACGGTTGAGTAGGGCTTCAAGTCAACCACACTGTGTCCCCCTTTCCTTTAGCCTTCACCCCGCGTACTTGGTAGTTCACCGGGTCTAACCTTTTCTCAACCATCGCAGGCCCTGTCCATCGTGGTGCAAAATTGGCTGAGAACTTCACGGATGTTTTTGACAGTGGGTGCGACCCGACCCGGCCCAGACTACCGACCGCAAAGTGTACATCCCTGCATCGTGCACTGTTGTATCTGGCTTGCCTAGCCTTGGCCGCGCCCACGTGTCTCCTGACCTCCTCCTGCAGCTGTGTGTGTGTGTGTGTGTGTGTGCAGGGTTTGGTGTGTGGTTGTGTGTTGTGCTGGTGCCCTCCCCACCAATCTCTCCAGAGGCCCCTTCAGCTCTCTGCCCAGAGCCAGCATGGCCGGAGTTGCACCCGTGGACTCATGCACCGCCGTGTTGAGGGCCAACCGGAGCTCCGGCAGCCTTTTGTCCCAGTCCTGGTGGTGGACCCTGACAAAGGAGGCCATCATGGTCTTCAGAGTGTGGTTGACCCCCCCTGTCATGTTGGTCTGGGGGTGGTAGGCTGTTGTGAGTTTCTGGGTCACCCCCCAGGACTCACACAGCCGTGCCATATGGTGACTCGTTAACGGGGGACCACGATCCGACACCAGGCACTTAGGGACTCCCCAGCGGGTGAAGATTTCTTCATTGAGAATCTTACCGACCTTCGGAGTCTTGGCATCCCTCACAGCGAATAACTCCACCCATCTGCTGAAATGGTCCACCACCACCATCAGGATGGAGTTCCGGTCCCTGCTGGGAGGAAACGGGCCCAGGAAGTCCACTCCAATCACCTCCCTGGGAGTTTTGACGTCGGGTGACGGGAGGAGACCTGCAGGTTTCTCAGTGGGGCCCTTCTCCTGCTGGCAGGTAGTGCAGGTGCGGACGTGCCCCCAGACATCTTTGCGGACCGTCGGCCACCATGCCACTTGGAAAACCTTCAGCAGGGTCTTCATCCGGCCCAGATGCCCACCACAAGGTCTGTGGTGGTAGTAAGCCAGGAACTGTGGCACCAACGCGGCAGGCACAACCAGCTGGTAGGTGACTCCCCCATGTTTAGTCGGAACCCCCCGGAACCACACCCCTTGCTGGCGCTTGTAATGAACCCGACCCACATCGGACAGGTGTGTGGAGGTCTCAAGTTCTTGGCAGGTCGGGTCAGTTGCCTGCGCGTCCACAATCTCCTGGAAGGAGCTCGGCAGGTCCCCCCAGTATGTCCTGGGGACCGTAGGAGCCACGGACTGGGGAACCCCAGGACCAGTGTCCGCCGCACAAAAGTTGACGTTATCCGCAGAGCTCCTCGACTCTCCAGCCTGGAGAACCTCCGTACAGATGGGTGGGGTGGAGGGAGCCACCGGTGGAATGGTGACTGCAACATCAGTAGAAGTCCGGTGTCCGGAGGTCGTGGGAACAGCAGGTGGGGAGGAAATAATGGACTTGCCAGTGAGATGGCTGTTGGCTTCATGCTGTTTCAGCTCTTCCCGCCATTGCTCATCTCTCCGCCGCAAACACGCTGCTACCACCTGTTCCAGTCTCTGCAGCTCCGCATCCACATACTCCTTGAGCTCCTCCCGCAGATTGGCCATAGCCGCCCTGAGACCGTCTTCTCTGCTGAGAGTACTGTTCACAGCCTCCCTGAGCCGGGTCTCCAGGCGGTCCACCGTCTGCTGCAGCCCCTCTGCTGTGTGGCCCTCCATGCTTTAGGAACGCCCCTGGGAAATGCGAGTAAGGCACCCGCAAGCGTATAATGTTTATGTGTGAAATGTGCTTACGGTTGCACGCAAACGTGCGCCTGTGATGCGCGCGCCCGTGCGAGAGCCGTGCATAAAGACGCGCGTAAAGCGTGCGTAAAAGGAAAAAAAGACACCCCTTAACAGAAAACGCTGTATACGGAGCTGCGTACTGGAATCTGGCATATAAGGTGTATGGCTAAATATGCCCCACGTACCATCTAAGCCCTGTATAAGCCCTGTAGATGCGCTGATTGATGTAATTAAATCCGCGCGATTCCCCGTACGGGCCACCACTCTGTAACAATTCGCCCGTCGATTCCAGAGCGATCTTGCCACTACGCATAAAGAGGTCACGGGCGGAAAACAACAACCAGCAGGGGTTATGAACAGGCAGACAAAAACCTTAAGATTGGATCATAAAGCAACATTTATTCTAACAAAAACCCCTCCCAACAGAAAACAAGCCACCCGACGCTCGGGCGCTCCTCCTCATAAACTAACCAGAAAACGCCGCACAACGCGGGAAGTCCAGAAATGAACACAAAGGGCTCACAAAGTCCTGTCTTTTATTGCCCAAAGTTCCCCAAAGTTCGAGGCGCACGTCCCTGCAGGTGACCGACTGAGAGGCTGGTGTTGTGGGTTACTCACACCCGGTTAACTCCTCAGTCCGCTCCTCCTCTCCAGCCCGGTGGCTCCGTGGATGGAAGTCGGTTTAATCCAGTAGACCCCAAAAAACACCAAGTTATTTCCACACTGGTGCAGATCCACCCTGGAAAACGCTCCACAGCCTCGCTCCTCCGGCAGGTGAGTTCCAGGACGGCGTGTGACGTCACTCTCCCCACTTGCAGGTGCGCTGCTTTCCCTTAAATAGACAAGCCCCGCCCCCGGTACCAATGTCCTGATAATTACGACGGACACGGTTTCCAAACACAAAACTGTGCCCCAGATTAAACAGCCCACAGTGACCCAAGTTTAGCATATGAAGATGACAGCACAGGAACATATTTTATCACCCCTGCTGGGTGAAACATGTAGGGACCTCCGTGGTCGTTACAATATTATCGGATAAAACGAGTCTCCAAACGCAGCTCCCGGGCTGAATTTCAACCCACCCCGACTCTAGCTGGGATACAAATGGATTCTTCAGCAGCCATCAAACAACCTGCATCCACTCAAAGCCCACAAAAAAGTACCACCACGAAGAAAAAAAGGACTTTATCAGTTGTCTCGTGCGTCAAAAAAAAAAAAAAAATGACCGAAGCTGGGCAGGCACCCAAATAAATATTGGATATGCGTTTGATTCATGGAGGGAACTTCAGCTGCATTTGGGAGTGAAAACGGATGTCTTGCAGTAAACTACGACGTAGTAAACAGCATGAGCATCCCTGGTGCAGTGCTCTGAAGACGGACAGTCAGTCAGTAGTGTTTGTGCGCGCTCCCGTGCCGCCTCAGCTGGTGGCTGCAGCAGAGCTGTCTCGATAAGGCAGGAAAATCAGGCAATTGCCTAGGGCCCCCTGCTGGCCTGGGGCCCCAAGACAACGACTGTTATGAATAAAAAGCAACAACAAACCGTGTGAGCGCCCCTTGGCAGCCAAGGTGCAATGACGCTGTTATTGGGAGTCGGGATCCCCCTCAAGGGCCTCCTCTCAGTAGCAGCTGACAGCACGCAGTAGCCAGCCGGTTTCATGAGCCCTGCAGCCCTGCAGCCGGCAGGGCTGCAGGGCTCATATCAAAACGATATGAGGTTTACCACAGTTGGGTTGCAACAGGATTACTATCGCAACAACACATCATCAGTAGGGTAAAACTAACCTGTCTCACGACGGTCTAAACCCACCTCACGTTCCCCATTAATGGGGGATGTTCTCACTTCTCGCTAAACCTTTCTCTTCCCAGCTCACTCAGATGGATGACTGTCAGCAAAACTACTTCAACTACTTGAAAATAAAAGTTCTTGTTGATAAAATATAGTCCTTGCAAATTAGAAGTTACAAGTAAACACTTCAAAATGGAACTTTAATTGTTTAAATGGATGAGAGACATGGCCTTTAGCCACCCCCATAATCTGGAGGTGTGCCTATGATCATGCTCGCCATGAAACAGGAAGTGACCTGTGAACGCTCTGAACATGGTCCGATCAGGCACAAACGTGGGACCAAAGTCCAGATCTGATCACTGCAATATGATAATGATTAGTTTGACATATAGCCGGATAGCACCGCCTGCTGGAGACAGGAAATGGGAAGTCCATGCTCCAATCTGCAGGAAACTATGCAAATTTTATCAGAAGCCACCTCTGATCACAGCTAGAGTATATGATAATTACCACCATAAAGGTATTGCGCATTGCGCAATCTCTAATTTGACTCAGGAATTTATATGTGGTATCGGAGTCCCGTCTGATCAAAATGATATGAGGTTCACCACAGTTGGGTGTAGTGCCACCTGCTTGAAACAGGAAGTGGGGTGCACATGCTTCAGTTAGGCTGAAACTTGGCACATTGGCTCAGAGGCCACCTCTGATCTCAGCCATATGATGGTCAACAACATCAGAAATGGCACCACCCGCTGGCAACAGCAATCACATGTTAAATGAGTGCTGTGAGACGATTCATCATCTCAATGTGACATTTGTTGCCATGGTGGATGAGTGGTTAGCGCTCTTGCCTCACAGCAAGAAGGTCATGGGTTCAATCCCAGGACCGCGTGGGCCTATCTGTGTTGAGTTTGCATGTTCCTCCCCATGTCAGGATGGGTTTCCTAAGGGATCTCCGGTTTCCCCCATCAACCGACAACATGCACAATAGGTCAATCCTCCAGTCAGGTGATCTGACCATTACCCTGGCTCTCCATCTGGAGATGTGTCCCCGGGCGCTGCCCACTGCTCCTACGGAATGCTTCAGTGGCATCGATGGATGGGTTAAATCAGGGGTGGGCAAGCTTTTTGACTCGCGGGCCACAATGAGTTCTAAAATTTGACAGAGGGGCCGGGCCAGGAGTATTGGACCGTTTGGGCCGAATATACTAAAGCACTGCATAAAAATATTTTATACAGCAATTGATGTGAATAATTTTTGTCATGTCTTTTAAAGAAGTTTTAATTAGAAATATATATTTTTTAAAATTCTGGTTCATTATTTTTTGGAGAGATGTGAGGACTAAAAGTTGGTGAGGACTATAAATTCCATTTTTTCCCCTGCCCTAATGCTCTTCTGTAGACATCAGTTTGAAGCTTCAGTCCTTTTTGAGAAGACACTTCCAAATATACAAAATAGCCCTTATCAGTTAATACCTTTGTCTCAAGGAATATGCAAGATACGGTGTTTATACACTATTATGCACAATACTGGGAGGAGAAAATGTAAATAGATGAAAATAGCATACGCACTGTGATTTCTAAAACCTGGAGATTATGTCTGTTTTAATACGTTTCAATCAAAGGTACAAAGTTAAAGAAATCAACATTTATTGGGAAAAAATAAATGGAAAAACTTTCAACATTCAAAACATATTTTCAAGCTCAATAACAGCAAACTGCACACGTCAAGCACACAGACAGGCTGGACTAAACATCCTACCTGGAGCAGAAACTAGAAATTGAAATTCAGACCGATATGCGACGTATTAATGAAGCTGCTGTACCGCTGCTGTGC
>NC_043750.1:2524930-2604930 GCF_902148845.1 Salarias fasciatus
CTGTGGTGGGGGGCCCCGGTGGGTCTGGGGGTGGTGGGCCCTGGGTCTGGGTCCTTCCGCTGCCCCCTGTCTGTCCTCACCCCCACTCCTTCTGATGCATGATGGGTGTGTGCTTCTTGGGTCGGTGGCTCTCTGGCTATGGTCGCTGTCCGCCCTGGTCCTGGGGGGGGGTGGGGGGGGGGGGGGCGCTCCTGGCCCTGTCCTTCATCGGGGGGCTCCTGGGTGACGGGGGTGCTGCGGCATCCCCGGACCCCCCTCTCCCCCCGCTCTCATGTACACACACGTAGGGCTTTGGGAGGCGGGCTGATCAGGTAGGGTGTGGTGGAGGGTGGAGGGTGGAGGGGGGGTGGAGGGGCCCGTCTAAGTGGCCTCAATCGCTGCACCCTTCAGTGGCTCGCCTCTCAGTCTTAACTGCACCTCGTCATCTAACACAACCAAATACATACAAACACACACGTCGGGGGGTCTTGGCGCGCTGTGTCGGGGGTGGGGCTGTTAAGGTAGATGGGACTGCTCGTTTGGCCTCACTCGCGGCACGGTGTGGTTACCCAGATAGCATACGGATGTGGGCCACTTCAGGCAACAGTCTGGCACTGTACGCATTCTTCTGGGCCACAAAAAACAGATGTAAGCCTAAACTGGCCCATGTGGTAAATACTACATTTGGCCCATACCTTATAAAACAAATATGGCCCATGTTTGTCAAATACGTGGCAGAGTAGGGAATAGTTATTCTGCAGGTGAACCAAGGCTGGGCCACATATGGTTCGGCACACATGGCCCACCTTTGCTGAAACTCATTTGGGCCACTTTTGGCCGAAAGACGGCAAATCAGCATCAACTAATCTGGATGTGAGCCTACAGTGGGCCACATACGAGAAAACGCACATGGCCCACCTTTGCTGAAACACATTTGGGAAAGTTTTGGCCGAAAGACGGCAGTCAGCATCGACTAATCTGGATGTGAGCCTACAGTGGGCCACATGTAACATGGTGGGGTCCATACTTTGTGAAGTACAAATGTTGCAGGGCAAGAAAAGACAAGAAAAGCGATGTTAGTTTGCTTCTCTCATTGAACAGCTGTCCACTATTACTTGCTCCTAGTTGTATCTACAATTTCAATTAGCAGACACTTTTGTCCAAAGCAACGTACAACAGATATAACATACAACCATTACACTCACATTTAAAACTAGGGACAATTTAGGGTGACCAATTAATCTGACATGCATGTTTTTGGACTGTGGGAGGAAGCCAGAATAGGGAACCCATGCAAACTCCACACAGAAAAGCCCCAAGCCCTGGCCAGTACTTGAACCCAGAACCCTCTTACTGTGAGACGAGAGCATTAACTACTACGCCACCATGAATAGCTATGCAAACTGCTACTGCTTTTCTTTTGTCCAGATCATCCGTTATTAACTAAACCATAAACATAAGATAAGATAAGATAAGATGACTTTATATTCCTTTTTCAGTGGAATGTTCCATGATGTACCTGAACATATCACCCACAGTGACAGGTTTTTTTTGTTTTGTTTTGTTTGTTTGTTTGTTTGTTTGTTTTTTGTTAATGAAGTCAACTACTAAGTCTGTATGCCGTGAAGGATCATATCTTTATTCAAACTCTACTTTCCGTTATGGTTTTTCCTGCTTCAAGTCGGAGTTTTCCAAATTACCGAGTCCTTTAAATGCATCATATTTGAATTGACGAATGGGCACAAGGAAGCAATTGCTGCAAACCTGCAGCTGTGAATTCTATCCAGAACAGAAGAGAAGTCATGGTGAGGTAATTCCCTGAACAAAAAATAAAAGAATGAATTAATCTGTCTGTTGGAAACATTTAGCTCTTATTGTTGGAACGTTACATTGTTTTGTCAGGTTGCCAGTGCTGCAAAAATGTTAGGTAGTTAACATTCACTTTTATGTAAGGATAAAGTGACCAGTGCTGAAAAGGCGTGCCACACAGCTCACATGTAAGTCAGCTACAATACCTATTTTGCAGTGTACGTGTGATGCTGTTCTACAGCAGAAATCAAGATGAAGCTGTCACCATATGTAAAAAAAAGAAAAAGAGGGTGAAGTACAGAACAAATCTCCCCAATTCTAAATGAATTGAACTCTGTGTTTTAGTACTGTAACTTCAGGTTAAATGTGAAGTTTGTCAGAGTGTTTGATCAAACTGCTTTACTCAAGTTCACTTGGCATGTATCAGTGCTATCTTTCATTGTTGTCTGAGCAAGCAGATATTGGGTCAGTGATCAGATGCCTTCAGATTCATTTAATTTAAAAAACCTTTTTTTTTGTTTGGTTTCATGATAAGTTTTTTGTAGTTAGCACTTCACTGCAACCATGTCCAGTAACCACAGAGCTGCTTCACTGAGTCAACAAAATGTTCTTTTGTACATTTCTTAAAGGGCCAGATGAAGATGAGACGATGCTGGGGCCGTGATTGTTTTGCAGTGAGCGTTGGAGGTCAACAAGTGTTCCACTGAGTCAGAATTTTGTTATTTTTTTATTTTGTTTTGCCTGTTTTGGGGCACAGGTTAAAAAAATAAAGGATCATTAGTTCTCTACTTTTCACAAGTTGTTTCTCGTGTCTGGTTATTTCTTCATTTCTTCAGAAGGTATCTTCATCTTTGACCCTGATGAGTCCCAAGACTGGACCACTGCATGCCACCATTTAACACAATATCTGGAGGTACCGAAATAATATGTAGCCACAAATTCACACGATACCAGTTCTGCTTCATTTATATGATGTGTTCATGTTTGACCTAGAACTTTGTCATGGTGTAGGCTCGACAAGATCTGCCCAGATAGCAAAAATTTTTCGGCCTATATCTGGCCCATACCTGACATGTTCACACGGCCCACGTACCCCATGGAATGATGGCACTTGGGAGGTCTGCTCCTGTTTGCCAAAAGTGGGCCACAACCAAGCCTTCACACTGCCAGATGTCAACCATAAACCGGCCAAATAAACCAGCACTCACCCAAATTTGGGCCACTAGTAAAATTCTTTTGGCCCATATCTGGCCCATACCTGACTTGTTCATACGGCCCACATACTGCATGGACTGATGGCACCTGGGAGGTCCGCTCCCGTGTGCCAAAAGTGGGCCACAACCAAGCCTTCACAATGCCAGATGTCAACCAAAAACAGGCCAAATAAACTCGCACTCAACCGAATGTGGGCCACTGTATGCTTTTATTCTGGCCCATATACGATATGGAATGATGGCACAAAGGTGGTCCACAGTTGTTTGCCAAAAGTGGGCCACAACCAAACCAGCACAGTGCCAAATGTCAGCCAAGAGGAGAGCAAATAAATCAGCACTCACCCAATTTTGGGCCACTGTGCACAAAATTGTTTTGCTGGTGGCCCACATTCGGTTGAGTTCTGGTAGATTTGGCCTGTTTATGGTTGACATCTGGCATTGTGAAGGCTTGGTTGTGGCCCACTTTCGGCAAACAGGAGCGGACCTCCCAAGTGCCATCATTCCACGCGGTATGTGGGCCATATGAACATGTCGGGCATGGGCCAGATATGGGCCATAAGAATTTTGCTATCTGGGTACTGCCTAGAGGTGTGCTGATACATCGATTATTAGATTAATCGTGATGCGACACATAATGATTCGATTACGATTCATAAATATTTAAAATCGATTATTTTTCATAATAACTACACGCCAGGAGCACGGACGCCACTTGCGGAACCAAAGTATTGTTCCTGCGCACCACCCGGACATCTGTAGTGACGGACCGGTTAATATGGCGACAGCTAGCTCTTTAGCCACAGTCACAGAGCGTGAGATTCATTCTTCTGGATTAAAAGCTAGTGCTAAATGCCAACGCTGCTTTTGCTAAAGAGAAAATCATTCAAAGTTCTCGTCCACAACATATTCATCCAATAGATATTCGTCCATTTTACGCTACACTGGAAAAAAAAGCACCGTGTAGCCTCATGTAGCCCCGGAAACAATGAGCCGTACTGCGCATGGCGCGGCGCCGTAAACAAAGCTTTCAGTTCAGAGGTCAACAAAACAACCAAAACATTTATCTCTGTAATATGCCTGAAAGAAGTCCAGAGACGTTTGGCAGCATGACGATGTTTATTCCAAGAGCAGGGATCAGAAACATGCGTTAGCATCGGCAGTCGAAAAAACACGCACACAACAACACTGCAGCTCCCGTAGCTCCCGCTGACGTCCCACTACCGCCTAGACATATAGACACAGATATCTAGATGTAGGTGTCTGGATATGCTGCACGCCAAGTAGTAAATTCAAATTGAACATATATCTGCATATATGACATATCTGCTATTGTTTGCACTTAAGGGAGGTAACTGTTGATCTTTTGTCAACAGGGGCAGCCTTTTGTTGTATTGGCTCTTTAGGCCACAGCTACAGGCACAAAGTTTATGCCATGGTTGCTGATGGACCACTTGACATCAATAAAAAATACTTTTTTTGAATTTGTTTGATTACTTTGATTTATGTATACCGAGAAACAGCTGTACATTGTTTCAAAGTATGAAACAATGTACAGCTAACATTAAAATCTGTTCGGATAGTAAAAGGCTACAATCATACAATATTGCACGCCCCAGCTGCCGAACAGGACAAGGGGGAAAAAAAAGGATTTATGTATACCGAGAAACAGCTGTACATTGTTTCAAAGTATGAAGTGGGCACTAAGTCAGGGGGAAAAAAATGCACAAAAAATCATGATAATCGTTTTTATCATTAATATCGTGATAATCGTTGAATAATCGAATCGTAGCACCCTGAATCGTAATCGAATCGAATCGTGAGGTGCCTTAGATGGCACACCCCTCGTACTGCCCCTCAATTTTAATCGCAAACAACATATACTCCATCAACATTAACGAGCCGGGGGGGGAGGGGGGGTCTTCTGCACCCCCGTTTCCGGATTCCTTCTGGTGGTGGTGGTGGTGGTGGTGGTGGGGGTGGTGGGGGGGGGAGGCTGTTGTTTCCCCGCAGGCCTGGGGTTTGGACCGGCTGTGGTTTGGGGGGCTGCTGGCTCTGGGGGGTGCATACCTGTCTGCAGCGGTGGGGTTTGGGGGTGGGGGCGGCAGTTGTGGGAGGCGGGGGGTCCTGGATGTGGGGTTCGGTGTTCCCTCGCCTTCCGGGGGGGTCTCCCACAGGACATGACGGTTGGATGACATGGGAATGTGAGTGTGTGTGTGTGTGTGTGTGTGTGCATGTGCATGTATGTGTGTGTGTGTGCATGTGTGTGTGTGTGTGTGTGTGTGTGTGTGTGTGTCTGTGTGTGTCAGTGTGAGTGAGTGTGTGAATCCCTCCAGGCATGACAAAACACAAGTGGTCTTCGAACTGATTTAATGAAGTTTGACGAACTCCATTACAACCGTGAAAACTGGAAGCAAACAATACAATTAGCATTTCAACTCGCTGTATACAAACAGATCACAAACAAAACAATGATGCCCTGGATCTCGGGGTGCGTGGCCGGAGTGCTGGGCAGGGACTGGCCTGAGGTGGGTAGCCGCCCGTGTGGGCCGGTTCTCCCGGGGGGGTCATGGCCCTCCGCCTGTGTGGGGGGTCGGCTCCTGGGCTCTTGGGCCTCGGGCTCTTGGCCCTGCCCGCCCCGGGCGTCCGGCGCCCGGGATGGACCGGCTCCTGCCGGTCGTGGCTCCGCGGGGCCCGGGCCCCGGGACTGCCGGGTCCCCGGCCGGGGCTTTCCTCTGCCCCGTTTCTGGACCGGAGCGGGGGCGTCTGCCTGGGGGGGCGGCTTGGATCCGGGCTCTGTGATGACCGCCGGCTGTCTGGGCTCTGAGGGCCTCTCTGGCCTGCTTCTGGCCTTCTCAGGGGTCAGAGGTCATATATGCATGATCACTATCACCATCACTATCGTCATCATATTTGCAGGATCACGCTGATCTTTAATCACTCTTCACATACTGGGTTACCTTGTCTTCTTGTGGTGGTTAGACTAATGGTGATCTGTAGCAGACCTCTCTTGATGCACGCCCCGAGTTTACTACTAGTTACTAGTAGCTATATTCTCCACAAAAAAAAGGAAAAAAAATTGTGTGTGTGTATATATGTATATATATATATATATATATATATATATATATATATATATATATATATATATATATATATACACACACACACACAAGGGGGTACCCGAAAATTCCCAGAATTTGACTAACTTTTTATTTCTGACAATTCAAAATAAAACATCACCGTCACCTTCAAAATAATCTCCATCTGCATTAATGCAGCGCTCCAGCCGTGTCTCCCACTTCACCAATGTGTCGTCAGACCCCTGCGTAATTGTGTCATTCAGGGCCGGCTGTGATTTGTCTGTCAGCTCCTCCACATCTGCAAACCGCTGTCCCTTCAGCTGCTTCTTCAACCTGGGGAACAAGAAAAAGTCCCTGGAGGCTTCATCTGGAGAATAAGGCGGATGGGAGAGGAGATTCATCTCATTCTTCTCCAGAAACTGCGTGAGGCGCAGCGCCGTGTCCGCTGGCGCTCTGTGGTGGTGGATCAACCGGCTCCACTCCGCCACGACGCTCTGCTTCCTCCTCACATCCTCACGGAGCGTCTGAGGACTTCCTGTAGTAGTCCTGGTTTACAGTCTGACCTGGAGGGACAGACTCGCTGTGGACGAGACCCTGGACAGCCAAGAAGCAGCTCAGCATTGTTTTCACGGCTGAGCGGACCTGACACGCCGACATCTGGCCCTTCTCAGACCCCCGGACCACTCATGGACCTGAGTCTTCCCCAGAGCATCATCCTTGTAGACTTGCTGCAACAAGCTGAGTGTTTCTGCTGCTGTTTTTCCAGCAAAAAGCAGAATTTAATGTTTGTGCTGCTCTGGCTTCACAGTCAATGTCGCCATTTTGGAAAAATCGCAGACCGCCGCTGCACTCTGTTGCTATAAATAGCGCCTGACAGGCGTCAGTGTCACTCTGGGAGCTCAGATTTCTCACAGATGTGCACGAGGCTTACCTGCAGCACATCTGACAGCCAGAAGTCAAAACTCATTATTTTATGACCAAATTCCAGAAACTTCTGGGTACCCCCTCGTATATGTGTGTGTGTGTGTGTATATATATATATATATATGTATATATATATGTATATATATATGTATGTATGGTTCTGTCAGTGTTTGTGTTGGTTGTCGGCTGTTTTGGTGTTGTCTAGATTGGGGTTTGGGATTGTTCTTGGTTGCGTGTGGTGTGTCGACAACACTGTTTTGCATTGTGAATGTGTACATAGGTTGTGCCCCCCCCCCCCTTCTCCCTCTCTTTATCTTTCTCTCGTTTTGTCCCTTAAAAAGACAAAAAAAAAAAGGCTTTGGAGACATTTAGTGATACTTTCTTTCTCTTTGGAAATGAGCGGTGCTCACATCGAAACTTAAAATAACACTAATTCAAATAAAAATGTCTTCAACAATGTAAGAAATTAACAGCCAACAGCAAAAAAAGGCCTGGGTAAGTTTGAGGATTACTATTTTTCAGCCTGAAGGTGGAGCTACTTGTTAGAAAACACCAGCAGAGCAGCTGGACACTCAGCTCCCAGCATGCAGCAGTTCAGAGAGGACATTTTTCAATGGAAGTTATTGCAGGAAAGATCCAGGTAACTGTATTTAAAGGTAGTGCACAATGTTTGAGGGTGTTCAGAAGAATGAATCACAAGAAAAGACACTGAGACGCTGATGAACCGTCTTTATTCCATCCAGTTCTCAGAAGGATCAGCAAAGTCACCTTAAAATAAGTAAAATTAGCTTCCATATTCTGATGAAATCCAGGGAACGAACTGTTGCACAGAGAACAAGAAACCCTGTGGTCATACGTCGGTGTGATCCAGGAATGTCTTCTAAAAGCTTCGGCTTTACAGTTATCTGTAAGGCAGTGGACCGCATGGACCGAGGCAGTGGACCGCGACACCATACACAAAATACAGAGTGTGTTCCTGAACATGGCGAGCGTCGTCTTCAGCCAGACGTGCGGAAGCTCACAGGAAGCTCATGACGGTCGACATCTTTCCCACCTGGTGAGGCTGCAGTGAGTCGAACAGGATGACGATTCTGTAGAGGACACCACAGCCAGTCACACACCGCCGCACCACAGGGGGCCACATCACCCTCACAGGACCAACAGTCTCACACCGCCGCACCACAGGGGGCCACATCACCCTCACAGGACCAACAGTCTCACACCGCCGCACCACAGGGGGCCACATCACCCTCACAGGACCAACAGTCACACACCGCCGCACCACAGGGGGCCAAGGTGCCAGATCACCTTCACGGGACTCCAAAGGGGAGACAGGAAGTGGATCTACTGCGTCCGAGTCCACCCCCCGTTAAAGAGTCACAGCAGTGTGACTGGTGTGATTACAGTGATCGACTGGCTGTGAGTCCTGACTCTGAAGTGTCTCCGGGGGGGGGGGGGGGGGGGGGGGGGGGGGGGGGGGGGGGGGGGGGGGGGGGGGGGGGCTCATGTTTCAGTATTCTTGTCTAGTAGTTGTGGTTTTTGATTTGACCGTCGCCTATTTAATACATTTTCACACACACTGGTTTCTCTGAGGTGAACTGCAACACGTTCTAAATCCTACTCTGTCCTCTGATCCACTCGCTCAGCTCCGAGGCGAACAGCTGGAGGATGAACCGAGACTCTCCCAGCACCCAGACTCACGACCACAACCAACGCCATTTCTGCCCATGTGGGTAAGCTCGTTATTCAAAAAAAGGAGAAGTGAAGCCGGTTCTGGAGGTGCAGGTGGGCTGTGCTCACCTCCCTTTAAGACTTGGCTCCGCCCACTCCTGCTAAAAATCACAGTAACTGTCAGCAGAGCAGACAGATGACCTTTGACCCTCTGATGATCCCTGGACACTCAACAAGGCCACATGCTAGCTTAGCCGCTACCGGCTACAAGCTAACAGGCTAACAGCCTGCAGGGCTGCAGATGAATGCCGGTCCCACCGTCCCTGATTGTGGACCATCTAGCGGCCTGGCAGTCCACTGCACCACCGTGTCCTCGTCACGCTGAAGACATTTCCTGCTGCGATGCTGTGAGGACAGGGTCTAGGAGGAGGACTGGTCTGGACAGGGTCTAGGAGGAGCACTGATCTGGACAGGGTCTAGGAGGAGGACTGGTCTGGACAGGGTCTAGGAGGAGGACTGGTCTGGACAGGGTCTAGGAGGAGGACTGGTCTGGACAGGGTCTGGGAGGAGGACTGGTCTGGACAGGGTCTAGGAGGAGGACTGGTCTGGACAGGGTCTGGGAGGAGGACTGGTCTGGACAGGGTCTGGGAGGAGGACTGGTCTGGACAGGGTCTAGGAGGAGATCTGGTCTGGACAGGGTCTGGGAGGAGGACTGGTCTGGACAGGGTCTAGGAGGAGGACTGGTCTGGTCAGGGTCTGGGAGGAGGTCTGGTCTGGACCTGTGTAATATCCGACCAACCAGTTCAGAGTGTCATTAGGTTCTGTGAACGCCACAGGCTGGAGATCCGGCACGGTGGCTTGAGTCCAGGCAGGCCCTGGTCTGGTCTGGTCTGGTCTGGTCTGGTCTGGTCTGGTCTGGTCTGGTCTGGTCTGGTCTGGTCTGCCCCCGGTGTGGGACCTCCTGCAGTGCTGCCAGAGAGCCTTCTCTCAGGGCCGTGACCCCAGTGGCAGGTCAGGGACAACAGAGGCGCTATGCTAGCCAGGCTAACAGCTAACTCTGCTCACTACCCAGGCTGAACCGGAACACGCTGGACTCGTACCGCCGCAACCCATTACTGCCTGCCGGGGGAAAGCCGTGGCGGAGACTCCAGGTGCAACTGTGTGTGTGTGTGTGTGTGTGTGTGTGTGTGTGTGTGTGTGTGTGTGTGTGTGTGTGTGTGTGTGTGTGTGTGTGGCGGGGCGCTCTATGATGGAGCGGTCTAATGTTGTACCGGGACCAGCTTCACGCCTGGGGAGCTGCCGTGTGCCCCAGTTTTCTCTGGGGGTCAGGATCCAGGTCCAGGCGGACTCACCTGTCCTGGGCCAGGCCCAGCTCCTTGGTCAGGAAGGAGAACAGCTTGGAGCTGTGCTCCTTGTTCTTCTCGGCGGTGTCGGTCACGCCGATGGCCGACACCGACAGCAGGACACACGGCGAGCAGCAGCCGCCGACCAGCATGGGCAGGCCGGGCTTCACCACCACGTTCATCCTCTGGAAGACAAGCAGCAGGGCGGAGGTCAGAGGTCGGACAGCCATCTCCCCACGTGTGAAACTAAAGGCCAGAAGACTACATGAGACCGGGGGGGGGGGGACGACATGGTATGGATGCTGATGTGGGGAATGAGAAACAGTCGGCGGCAGCGCCGCTCTCACGAAGCGTATCACTTCCTGTTTCACCTGGATCAGCAGCTGCCACCTGATGGACTGAGCTCTGTCCAGCTGAAAGTTCTCTGGACGTCCCAGACCGTTCAGCACGAGCACCAGCTTCACCATGAGCGCCATCAGACCAGGACCACACTCTGAAGGCTCTGATCAGAGACCAGGACCACACACTGAAGACTCTGATCAGAGACCAGGACCACACTCTGAAGGCTCTGATCAGAGACCAGGACCACACTCTGAAGGCTCTGATCAGAGACCAGGACCACACACTGAAGACTCTGATCAGAGACCAGGATCACACTCTGAAGGCTCTGATCAGAGACCAGGACCACACTCTGAAGGCTCTGATCAGAGACCAGGACCACACTCTGAAGACTCTGATCAGAGACCAGGATCACACACTGAAGACTCTGATCAGAGACCAGGACCACACTCTGAAGGCTCTGATCAGAGACCAGGATCACACTCTGAAGGCTCTGATCAGAGACCAGGACCACACTCTGAAGGCTCTGATCAGAGACCAGGACCACACTCTGAAGGCTCTGATCAGAGACCAGGACCACACTCTGAAGGCTCTGATCAGAGACCAGGATCACACTCTGAAGGCTCTGATCAGAGACCAGGATCACACACTAACGGCTCTGATCAGTCCTACAGTGACCAGGATCACACTCTGAAGGCAAATTGGAAGAGCTGGGGGTGCAAAAAAAAAAAAAACCAGCTGGTCCACCGTCACCTTGACAGCTGGTCGACCGTCAGCTGAGCTCATGCTGGAAGACAGGGACTGTCCTCATGCAGACACTAAAAGCAGAGGCTGCCACCACGAGCTGCTCTCCTGCTTCCTCTGTTTGGGAATCTGGCTCCATTAAATTGTGATTCTTCTGTTCAGAGGGTTGATGATGAGGTCTGCAGACTGTATCCGAGCCGGAGTCCACGTCACATCTGACCCTTTAACTGTGAACTTTCTTTTTGAAAGCTCTGACTGCACTGAAGAAGCAAAAATAAAAGAATGAAAGCTCAACAAATCACAACGGCCAGCAGAGACACGGTCCAGAGACGCATGGTTCCCTCACAGCCAGGCTTCACTCCATGACTCCTCTACCGACGGGCAAATCTTCAGAATGTCCACGAGAGCCGGGGTCCACAGTGTGCTGCGGAAGGTGAATGTGGCGAGTCAGCCACATCTCCACCTCGTGGAAACAACCCTCCACATGTGGAACGGTGTAAGAAGCAGGAGGCCAGGGTGCTTTCCCAGAAGCCCCTGTTTCTGCAGCGGGAGCTGAGCGACGGAGGAGCGGAGCAACGGAGGAGCGGAGCGACGGAGGAGCGGAGCGACGGAGGAGCGGAGCGACGGAGGAGCGGCGCTCATGAAGCCCACAGGAGAGAAGCGGCTGATGTTCCAGCGTCGGTCACAGCAGACACTTTACACTCAGGTCACATCTGGACAGAGACCGGAGCTTCAGAACCAGCTGCCAGAGGAGCCTCTGTTGATCTGCTTCTCAGTAGAACATCCTGAGTCTGCTTCATCCCAGCTGGACGAAGGGAAATGTTCCGAGTGTGTGTGGATCCTCCCGCCTCATCTTTTCAGGCTCGTTTTCCAGTTTCTGGAGGCGCAGGTCGAGTTCGCCTCATCGATGGTCAAACCTACGCGGCCTTCAACATGAGAAGAGGAGTGGTTTGAGAAGCATCCTGACCAGACTGACGGATAGCTTCACCGTCTCCTGCCTCATTCTGTGAATCAGCTGAGCGATGAAGACCCTGACAGCAGCAGCCTGGAGCCACAGCTGTCTTCACACCAACTGTCCTCCAACACGAGAACGATCATGAAGTGAGAGGAGTGATGATATCAAACCAGACTTCCACTTTCCAGACTCTTCACAGCTTTGTGGACGACGCTTCTCCTTCAAATCAAACACAGAAGAGCCGACTGTGCACATCAACAACCCTCAGAAGAACCCGATGTTTCCTGTGGGACCTGAACGCCTCACAGCTGGCGGTCCTCCGGCGTCCTTCAGCCTGCCAGCAACACGACGCTCGCCGAGCTAAAAGATGACGGCAGAACGACAAGCCGCCGCCTCCGGACGCTTCTCTCAGACCGGAACTGTCCGTCAGCAGCAGCCTCTCCCGTTCCGTCCCGTCGCGCCGCACAATTGATAGAATTTTGATCACGCTCACGGTTTTGGCTGCCGCCATTAATGCTACACGATCGTCAGCGATTTTCAAACAGAAGCAGCGGCTCTGCCGCATCCAGCACCTTCTCAACCCAGTAGTCAGCCCACCACCAGGGGGCGACAGGTCAGGGCCTCATCATTACGCCGCCTGAACAGCAGCGAGCGAACCCTGCAGCGGCGGCGGCTAAAAACCATCAAACTGAGACAGTACAGTCGGGAGCGGCAGGCAGTGACGGTGCACAGGCTAGCGCCTCCTAAAGGAGAAACACCTACTGCAGCGGTCCGCAACTGGCGGCCCGTGGGCCACTTTAGGTCCGTGAACAATAATATGGGGCCCTCCAGATGACTGAACTGAGGCAGCTGCTGGGTGGAGGCAGTGACTCCGCCCACTAACCTGTCAGGACCAGCTCCTCCTGAACCTTCATCACCGGTGGAACAGCTGGAACCCTCTGATCCAGAGAACAGCCCGCAGCTCCTGCTGCCTTCAGGGACACTTGGTAAAAGCAGCCTGCTGCTAGGCGTCTCAGTCAGCTGTTAGCTTAGCTGTTAGCCACCGACGAGCTAGCTGGCTATGAAGGATTCCTTGGTGCTCCAGCATCAGTGGACGGGACGCGTCGAGGACAGAAGGTCTAAAGCTGAGCGTCTGGGACAGAAGGGACAGGTTGTCCTTGAGGACAGGTCAGTTCTGAGAGGACGGATCTGAGCGGCGAGGCGGCGGCTCGGAGAGAAGGAGGGGAACATGGTTCTGGTAGGTGTAGTTTCTGGGTGTAGCGGCTGTTTCCTGTTCTGTTGTTTTGTCTTCATCTGGTTGTTCAGGGGTCAGGGTGTTGCTCAGCTGTGAGGCGTTCAGGGTCCACAGCCACGATCCGGCTCCTTTCAGATCAGAGGTCTTCTCAAACATTTGGAAATACTTAAACTCGGCACTTTTATATGTTCGTTTCTGAGGAAGAGCGATGGCTCACAACATGGACATGGTTCTAAATTGCTTCAGTCCCTGAAGGCAGCACACTGATTTTACCAAGTGTCCCTGAAGGCAGCACGCTGATTTTACCACCAAGTGTCCCTGGAGGCAGCACGCTGATTTGACCACCAAGTGTCCCTGAAGGCAGCACGCTGATTTGACCACCAAGTGTCCCTGAAGGCAGCACGCTGATTTTACCACCAAGTGTCCCTGAAGGCAGCACGCTGATTTTACCACCAAGTGTCCCTGAAGGCAGCACGCTGATTTTACCAAGTGTCCCTGAAGGCAGCACGCTGATTTTACCACCAAGTGTCCCTGAAGGCAGCACGCTGATTTTACCACCAAGTGTCCCTGAAGGCAGCACGCTGATTTTACCAAGTGTCCCTGAAGGCAGCACGCTGATTTTACCAAGTGTCCCTCGAGGTGCTATTTAAGAAATAAATATAACATTTGTTTGTTTGTTGTTACTGCTACAGCAGGGTTATGAATCTATTGTCAGTTTGACATTTCTTCATGGACCCAAGCTCTGCTGGCTGACGACTGGGGGCAGAGTGCAGCTGTAAACACTGTCACGCTGCAAACCTTGATTTGCAGTTGTACTTCGGGCTGGGCAGTAGGACATAGAACTCATCACGGTATAAATGAAATCCCTTCACAGTAACGGTGTATATCGTGGTGTAAATGTTGCAGTGTGAAAACTAGAGTGGAAGTGTTTCTGAATGGGTTTTGTAGTTTAATTCATCTGCATTTACACTTCGTGCCACTAGGTGTGCTGTTGGCATGTTCAACCTTATTTTCACACAGACACCAGAGAAGAAGAAGGCCCCTGAAGCAGGCTCTCTGCATGTTGTTGGAAAACCAGTGTTCAGCGGCGAGACGTGGCAGAAGCAGCCGGAACATGTTCAGCGATGATGCAGCGTTTTTCAGCAGAAGGACTGAACATCGTTCCACACATTTATTTACCTGGCAGCAGGTAACCTGAAGCAGGTGAGCCCACGGTGTGACGGCAGAGCGCAACTCTCCAGCGTTTCTGCCGTCACACCGTGTTCACCGCGAAGAACCACCTGAAATAATAATGACACGAGCTCAGTCGGTGTTGGCCGTCTGTGGAGTTTCGCACTACGGTGGCTTGCATCCTGCCCCCCTTGGGGCTGGACCCCCCTGAACCCACATCCTGCCCCCCTTGGGGCTGAACCCACATCCTGCCCCCTTGGGACTGGACCCCCCTGAACCCACATCCTGCCCCCTTGGGGCTGGACCCCCCTGGACTCGAAGCCCTGGCAGTAACACTATACTGCACAGAGTAAACTTGACCCTGTCGGGGTTTATAGAAGACTGTAAACATGCAAACTGGTGTTTGCAGAGCGAGGGACTCCAACCCAAAACTGAAAAGTGAACAGATAGCTCACAGATGAAGCCCTGACACTTTAAACACTCACCTGGAGCCGGATCCGGCCTCAAACCAGTATCAGTTCAGCTCCAGAGCCATGACCGGACCAGAGCTACTGGTGGACCCAACATGGAGGAGTTCATCCCAGGGTTCCCTCGGGGCTCTCCAGGCCCGGCGGGCCGCCAGGCGAAGCGTCGCTGGTTTATTTATTGTAAATGTTTTTTATGCACCAAAACAGTGACACCAAAGGTCTGTAGAGCTTTTAATTGCATCTGGTGATGCGGCTGAAGGTGCAATGGCGCCATCTTATGGTGGATCCGTGAACACGCAGGGGTCAGAGGTCAGGTGTGTTTTCATCCCTGACCCTACAGCCACGGCCCGTCTTCACCTGGCTGCACGCTGACAGCGTCTACGCCACGCGTCTCGGAGGAAGGGTCACAGACGGCGGACACTTTGTTTTTCCGGAGTCAGAGGAGCTCAGGAGACGGCGAGGCCGCTCCTTCACCCCCAGGCCAGGGGGGGGCGCCACGGTGAGCCCGCCGAGCCGCGGTGGTGCGAGTTAGCATGGATGCTAGCACGTCGTCAGAACAGCCTACTGCGAGCCGCGATGGGAAACCTGGAACTGGCGGATTTATTCCAAAATGGTTCGTGTTCGGTCCTCTAAACCAGGGGATTTCAAAGTGTGGAATAGCGAGCCTCCCCAAAGAGAAGTCAAAAGCATGGTGGCCCCCTTCACCCGCTTGCTCCTATCGTCTGGGGGGGGGGCAGAAGCCACGCTCTCATGGGACCGTGGGAGCGGGGGGTAGGGATTGGAATTGTTAAGAATTTTGCAACTCAAATTCCATTATTAATGCTGCTGATTGATATGATTCCTTATCGATTCTCATTGGCTGAGAAATGAAACAATATCTCGGAATCTGCTGCTGCTTCGGAAGTCCACACATTTTTTTTTTTTTCTTCTCTGTCGCGCCGCGCCTCCCCTGAAACCCTCTGGCGCCCCCCAGGGGAGGCGCCTCACACTTTGAAGACCGCTGCTCTAAATGAGTCACTGTCCAGACGGTGGAGCTGCTTCTGTTTAATGAACAACCAGCTTCATCAGTCTGGGAGATTCCGTTCGTACACTTTCTTCTTCTACTGCTTCACACTGCAGCATACATCCAACAGTGACACTGTGCCCTCTGCTGGGCTGAAGGAGGTACTGCTGGACTGCTGCACTGCTGTGAACTCCATAGAAACAACAAACAAAGAACATCATGGCAGCAACAAGTGTTACGGCCCGAACGCACTGGACACGGTAGCGCCGCGCACGGCGCTTCTGATGGCCTCCCATGTGAACCTATCTGGCTGCCGCACACAACGCGCAGGGGGGCGCCGTGCACGCCGCGGCTCGCGCTCTGCAGCGCCCGCTCCGCTTCGTTCTATTTTTCACTTGAGCCGCGAGCGGCGAGAGCGGCAGTTGTCAAGCCGGATCCAGCAGATCGGACCAGACAGGAAGTCGGAAACAGAAAAGGCAAGAGAACCCGGTCAGTTTTCAAAATAAAATCAATCAAATGACGATTAGTTACGGTGTTGCTCGTCCGTCTGTCACTGGGTCTAATCACAAGAGAGATGGGGACACACACACACACACACACACACACACACGCACACACACACACACAGCGACAGAGACTCGCGTGATGTAGGACAAAAGAGGACAGGAGAAAAAGTCTCTCCACACATCCATCCTGGCCGAGCGACAGAGGGAACCCAAGAGCAGCCGGATCAGCCGATCAGTCGCTGTGACCGGCGGAGAGGCAGGCAGCAGACACGCCTCCAGTACGAACAGCCAAGCGCCGGCGCGGAGACGTTCGCTGCCTCTGCCACGCTTCCGCGTCCTGTGCGTTCCCGGCGTTACCGTAGCAACTGGCAATATGGAAATCTGTCCAACAGTCAGTGATTTCCTGCCATGCTGCAGTTAGCGGACCCTACATTTAGCGGACGGCTACAAGACCAAGTATGGTGAGCATGTTTTGTACTATACGAGGGGGTACCCAAAAAAAAACGGAATTCAGTCAGAAAACAATAATAATAATGAGTTCCGACTTCTGGCCGTCAGATGTGCTGCAGGTAAGCCTCGTGCACATCTGTGAGAAATCTGAGCTCCCAGAGTGACACTGACGCCTGTCAGGAGCTATTTATAGCAACAGAGTGCAGCGGCGGTCTGCGATTTTTTCCAAAATGGCGACATTGACTGTGAAGCCAGAGCAGCGCAAACATTAAATTCTGCTTTTTGCTGGAAAAACAGCAGCAGAAACACTCAGCTTGTTGCAGCAAGCCTACAAGGATGCTGCTCTGGGGAAGACTCAGGTCCATGAGTGGTCCGGGGGTCTGAGAAGGGCCAGATGTCGGCGCGTCAGGTCCGCTCAGCGTGAAAACAATGCTGAGCTGCTTCTTGGCTGTCCAGGGTCTCGTCCACAGCGAGTCTGTCCCTCCAGGTCAGACTGTAAACCAGGACTACTACAGGAAGTCCTCAGACGCTCCGTGAGGATGTGAGGAGGAAGCAGAGCGTCGTGGCGGAGTGGAGCCGGTTGATCCACCACCACAGAGCGCCAGCGGACACGGCGCTGCGCCTCACGCAGTTTCTGGAGAAGAATGAGATGAATCTCCTCTCCCATCCGCCTGATTCTCCAGATGAAGCCTCCAGGGACTTTTTCTTGTTCCCCAGGTTGAAGAAGCAGCTGAAGGGACAGCGGTTTGCAGATGTGGAGGAGGTGACAGAAAAATCGCAGCCGGCAAAAAATGGCACAATTACGCACGGGTCTGACGACGCATTCGTGAAGTGGGAGACACGGCTGGAGCGCTGCATTAATGTGGATGGAGACTATTTTGAAGGCGACAGTGATGTTTTATTTTGAAATGTCAGAAATAAAAAGTTATAATCAAATTCCGGTTTTTTTTGGGTCTGCCCTCATATTAAAGCAACACTAAGGAACTTTCAGTTTTGGTTGATTTTGGCGGCGCCAGTGGACAAAGCGGTAGTGTTTAGCCTGAAGGAATACTACAGTTCCCATGAGGCCTAGCGTGGCGTGGTAAAACGCTGCTCCCGGTGGCGTGCTGTCGGATTGAACTCGCCTACATTTGTTTCCAGCGGCTGTGTGAAGGACGGATAGCGACGAGGTCATGAATGTAATGGATAAACAACGTTCTATCATGAAGTGACGCACGCCGTAAAGCAGTTTGCACATGTGGAGGTTTTCAGTGAGCAGGGCTCCTCCCACCCTCCTCACAGCTGCTCAGTCCAGGTGAAGCAACACTGACGCCCTCAGCCTGACAGAGGTCATTCAGCTGCTGGAAGTCGATGTTTCATCACAAAAGATATTAAAATGTTTTATTAATGTTGAAAAGTTCCTTAGTGTAGGTTTAAAATATGAGTAACTATATTAATAACTGTAAATAATCTAATATTTTTTTTTCAATTTTTCATTCAAAAAGCAGACGAGGTCACACAGTCCAGCAGAGACCTCTTCAGCCTTTGAGTTCCTGTTTTTACACCTTGATTATGTTTGCACTTTTTTATTTTTGTTAATTTATAAATCTAAATGTGAAAAACAATGGCTTGTTTGAAGATTCACTAGGATTTAACTTAAATAATATCAATTGTTTTCTCTTATTTTAATTGATTTAATTTAATCTTTTTGTTTGTTAAAACTTTATTTTAAGATTGTGCCTTTTTGTAGGACTCTGCATTCAAGTAAAGTTAATTAATGCTGACAATAACAAAATATCCATCATTTCAAAATCTATGTCAACTTTTAACTGTCTTTTTGTATAAACACAGTGGGCTGTCCAACCACCAGGCTCAGCAGGTTTTCTGGGGGAAACCCTGCATCCCATTAGGAGTGTTCCTCCTGGACCTGATCCTAGACCCTGTCCAGACCAGTCCTCCTCCTAGACCCTGTCCAGACCAGTCCTCCTCCTAGACCCTGTCCAGACCAGTCCTCCTCCCAGACCCTGACCAGACCAGTCCTCCTCCTAGACCCTGTCCAGACCAGTCCTCCTCCTAGACCCTGTCCAGACCAGTCCTCCTCCCAGACCCTGACCAGACCAGTCCTCCTCCCAGACCCTGACCAGACCAGTCCTCCTCCCAGACCCTGTCCAGACCAGTCCTCCTCCTAGACCCTGTCCAGACCAGTCCTCCTCCTAGACCCTGTCCAGACCAGACCTCCTCCTAGACCCTGTCCAGACCAGACCTCCTCCTAGACCCTGTCCAGACCAGTCCTCCTCCCAGACCCTGTCCAGACCAGTCCTCCTCCTAGACCCTGTCCAGACCAGACTTCCTCCTAGACCCTGTCCAGACCAGACCTCCTCCTAGACCCTGTCCAGACCAGACCTCCTCCTAGACCCTGTCCAGACCAGTCCTCCTCCCAGACCCTGTCCAGACCAGTCCTCCTCCTAGACCCTGTCCAGACCAGACCTCCTCCTAGACCCTGTCCAGACCAGACCTCCTCCTAGACCCTGTCCAGACCAGACCTCCTCCTAGACCCTGTCCAGACCAGACCTCTGTTCTAGTTTTAACAGGTTCTCTCAGCAGCAACCACGAGCGCAGCGTGATGTCCGCCACCAGTTAGCGAGGACACCAGTCTATCCGTAACACCGGGCCGGTCTGACCCGCAGCCCCGCGAGGCGGAGGACAAAGTACTCACGTCCGGCGGTTTCCCCAGAGCCTCCGCAGCGCACGAGCTCAGCTTCTTCACGAAGTCCTCGGAGAAGGAGGCGGCCGGCAGGTTGGTCTGGAGGTCGACGAAAGGCATGCTGGCTGGCTGGCGGCCCGGGAAGAGAGCGTGAAGGGCGATCTGTCCGCACGGAGAGGACGGGAGGGGGAGGGGGAGGGGGAGGGCACTTCCGACTCAGACCTTCAAAGTAAAATGTCAAATAGAATTGTGTCTTCACAGCATGTAACACGTGGTGGTGTCAGTAGTGATGGGGCACTAGGGGCAGTGATCCGGCAGAACCCTACACACACACACACACACACACACACACACACGTACATATATATATATATATATATATATATATATATATATATATATATATATATATATATATATATATATATATATATATATATACATAGGGGAGAGCGGGGTAATTTGTGCCAAGGGGCAAGTAGTGCCACCCCTGTTTTTTAGAAAACCATAGTAGTTTTTGGTCATGTGACCACATATTTTTGAAGAGGCGTCCATTCCGCTTATCTTGCAAAAAAGGGAGACACATGGCTGGAGAGGTGAGCACATTTAAGTTCAAAAAACATTATTTTGCCCTCCAAAGTAAAATTTCCATAGTTGAGGTTTTTTGATTGCTGTGTTTGAACAATTATAGAAAACTTTGAAAACATTTCACACATGTTTTCCTGCTTTAGTAAGCTACATCATGAGTCTGTACAGTTAACATGATGCTAGCTCAGAACAGCTGGGGGAGGCATTTTTTTCAAAATGGTGGGCCTGGGGTCATTTGTGCCAAAGGACCTGGGGTAAGTTGTGCCACTGGCACACCTTACCCAAACTTATGATTATTTACTATATATTACTTTATTGTATTTTACTGTTATTGTACATCTTATTCCTCCATTTGATCACTAAAACTATGAGTCATTCTTAATTCCAGATCAAAATCCATCATGTCAGGCAGATACAAAAGGAAGACAGACAGGGCTCCAACTTTTTAAAGTTTCTGAAGCAAAGTTATGAGGCCTGTTGATGGAAAGTCCATCTTCACATTGAGAGAGAATGATGAAGGAGTCATCCCTCGAGGTGATGTGCTTAAAAAATTTCCCACACCATAAAAGCGTGGTGATAGAGCCAGAAGGGAGCGCAAGAACATATTCCACTGCAGCAGTGACCAGTGGAACGTCCAGGAGGTCGAATCTGTCAAGATATTCAGATGCAGTCAGGTGCTCATTTTTGATTTTTGATTTTGTTCTTAGCCTGGGTTCATGTGGCGCTGGGCCTTGTTGAAGCAAATTGGCCTTTGATTATGTTAAAACTTTAAATAAGCATTAAACAAGTACTTTTGTATTTAATTTGTCTTGTTTTTATCTAGCATTATCATTTTTATATAAACTTTATTTCAGACACAGTTGGTCCATATGACAAATACAAAAAACATTACAAAACACTAAATTTTTGATATTGAAATGATCTTTTTTACTTCAGTTATCAGTGGCACAATTTACCCCAGTGTATTGTGACTAATGGCACAATTTACCCCGCACTTGGGGTAATTGTGCCACGAAACCACTTTTTTTTCAAAAGCTATATTTCTCACACAGTTGATTTGAGATCCAAAGTGACTGCTCCCAGGGATGCACAACATCCTAAACTGTATGAACATATTTTAGTTGCAGGCATTCCTGTTATCCCCTTGTGTAAAAGGCACTTTAAGTAAAAACTGGCACTACTTACCCCACTCTCCCCTATATATATATTATCCATAGATAGTTAACTCTAGATTAATTGCAAATTGACTGCACATTTTTCATCTACTCTAAATGTAAATTAAAGAAAAAATGTTTACGTTCTTAATCCTCTCATCAACACAGGAGTGGACAAGTATTCTTGTTTTATGTAAAAACACATTTTTTGTTGTTGCCACAATCAGATCGATATCAAATCCTGTCCAGAGGAATCTCCTCAAACATTCTGCAGCCTCAGAGGACAGGCTGGAGGACATGTGGACCTGAATGGAGCATCATTTAGCAATCATCTCACCATGTAGTGTCCAACCAGCTACATTTCTAATTTGTGCAGTATGGAGCTGCTATGATGACTGAAATTCCCATGAGGGGAATAATCCAGTGTCTCTGATCTGGGCCACTGCTGGCAGACACGAGGAGATGTTGCTGTGGAGAGTATTTTCATTTGTATGACTGTACTATCTCACCACGGAGGCTGTAGGACACAGAGGGGCAAAAAACGCAATGAAAGGTGCAAATGAAGAATAAGAATAAGGAATAGAGCAAATCTAAATAGCAATACAAATCTAAAAGAAGAAAACGTCTAACTTTATATCTAACATAAATCTTGAAAAACAGCAGGAACTTTTATATATAAATTTATACAGATATGTTTTTAGTGCAACACAATGAGTGGTTATCAAGCGTCACTGATTTCTTATGGGGGTTTTAAAGTAACATTTCTTCAACATGAAACCTCATTCTTATAAGTGATTCGTACTTTTTTACAGCAGTTGACATATACTACCAAGAGCGTCACTTTATTTTGAAAAGTGGGGAGACAACTGCTGGCAAAAGTGACTTTTGAGCAGTGGCAAGACTGGGGGGGCAAAGTGTAGTGAGATTATATGTGTGTGTGTGTGTGTGTGTGTGTCTGTGTGTGTGTGTGTGTGTGTGTGTTCTCGTATTTCTATCCTTGTCGGGGCCAAATGTCCCCACAAGGATAGCAAAACGTGGAACGACGTGCCTTGTGGGGACCTTTTTCCGGTCCTAAGTAGGAGAAACAGTGTTTTCTTGACCATGTTGTTGTTACTGAAAAAAGTAAAAGTGCAAAAACATTTCTTTAGGGTTAGGCTTTGTTGTGGTGTGGGTTAGGGTTAGGGTAAGGGTCAGGGTTAGGGGCTAGACATGAATGGGAGTCAATGGACGGTCCCCACAAGGATAGAAATACGAGACTGTGCGTGTGTGTGTGTGTGTGCGCGCACATCTAAAAAGATTGATAAAATATGTTTTCAACTCCAAAGCTGAGGACTGACTTTGAAAGAAAGGTTCACGGCGGGTCCTCTTTTGGAAAAACCTCTCCATGACTTTATCTTTAGCTTTCGCTGTGTTAAACTGTTGGCTCCCTCAATCTGTCAATCACTAACCAGGACCCGCCTACATCGGCAGCAGCCAATCAGCTCTCAGCTTGGAAATGACGCTGCAGTCTGAGCCCCACTTGTCAAATAAATGGTCGATTTCATTGAAGCAGTAGAGATAGTTCAGATAATCTTAGATAATTCATAAGTTTGCCTGCAGTCCTTTCCGGTGACTCCAGGTGGCGCCGTGCTCCACCTGCCCCTAATGACCAGTCACCTCTGCTTTTGAAATGATAACGAGAACTGATTTCACTTTAGGCGTGGCTGCCTGAAGAGCTGAGAATTGCTTCATATTGTAGGGATTGTCCTGTTTGATTAAAAACCTCTGGCCTGAAACGTTTAGATTTAGATTTAGATTTTATTTTCGGTCATGAGCACAACGAACAAAAAAAATAATAATAATAGCAAGCAAGACACACATGTATATACAAATACACACACAAATACATACACATATATACATACATACATATATATATATATATACACATATGTACATACATATGTACGTATGCATGCATACATACATACATGGTTAACATATTGTTTGACCGAAAAGGTTTCGGGCTGAAGCCGAAGCTTATTTTGCCCACCTTTACCCTGCTGCGAAGAAAAAAAGCAACAAAAAAAAACATTATACAGAAGTCGAACCAAAGACAACACGACAACAGTCCAACAGTCCAAACAGGAGATAACAAAGGGAGTGATATATTTTCCATTTTTTCCTATCCATTATTGCTTTTAATTTATTCCTATCCTTTTTATTCTATCTCTCTTCCATTATTCTTTTCCCTTTCCTTTCCTTATCCTCTTTTTCCGTCCAATTTTCCTCCTTTTTCTTTCATTCTCTCCCTTGCTGAGGCCGCTAAAAATAATACTCAAAATAAATGATAAACAGAAATAAACCAAAAAAAACAAAAAAACAAACAAAATAATAAATAAATAAGTTAATTAATTATCCATCCATCCATCCATCTTCAACCGCTTATCCGGGGTCTCAGCAGGGATGCCCAGACTTCCTGTCTCCAGACCTCCTGTCCCCAGACACTTCCTCCAGCTCCTCCGGGAGGATCCCAAGGCATTCCCAGGCCAGCCGAGAGACATAGTCTCTCCAGCGTGTCCTGGTCTTCCCCGGGGTCTCCTCCCGGTGGGACATGCCTTGAACTCCGCCCCAGGGAGTCGTCCAGGAGACATCCTAACCAGATGCCCGAGCCTCCTCAGTTGCTCCTCTGGATGTGGAGGAGTAGCGGCTCTACTCCGAGCTCCTCCCTGGTGACTGAGCTCCTCCCCCTGTCTCTAAGGGAGCCCAGCCCCCCTACGGAGGAAGCTCATTTCAGCCGCTTGTATCCGGGATCTTGACCTTTCGGTCATGACCCAAAGCTCATGACCATAGGTGAGGGTGGGAACGTAGATTGACCGGTAAATCCAGAGCTTCGCCTTTCGGCTCAGCTCCCTCTTCACCACAACGGACCGATACAACGAGTGATCACTGCAGCCGCTGCACCGATCCGCCTGTCAGTCTCTCCTCCATCCGCCCCCCGCTGTGAACAAGACCCCAAAATACTGAAACTCCTCCACCTGGGCCTCCACCAACCTGGAGGGGGCAGGCCACCTTCTGAGGACCATGGCCTCGGATTTGGAGGTGCTGATCCTCATCCCTGTCGCTTCACACTCAGCTGTGAACCGCCCCAGTGCATGATGGTCCAGGTTCGATGAAGCAAACAGGACAACATCATCTGCAAAAAGCAGAGATGAAATCCTGTGGTCCCTGAACCGGACCCCCTCCGGCCCCTGGTTCCTGAACCGGACCCCCTCCGGCCCCTGGTCCCTGAACCAGACCCCTCCAGCTCCTGGCTGCTCCTAGAAATTCTGTCCATAAAGATTCTGAACAGAACCGGTCCAAAGGGCAGCCCTGCTGGAGTCCAACATGCACCGGGAACAGGTCTGACTTACTGCCTTCAATGCGGACCAGACTCCAACTCCGGTCCTACAGAGACCGGACGGCCCTGAACAAGGGGCCCCTGACTCCGTATTCCCGGAGCCCCCCCCACAAGACACCACGAGGGACACAGTCCAACACCTTCTCCAGGTCCACAAAACACATGTAGACTGGTTGGGCGAACTCCCAGGAGCCCTCAAGCCCCTATGGAGGGTCTAGAGCTGGTCCAGGGTTCCACGACCAGGACAAAAACCGCATTGTTCCTCCTGAATCCGAGGTTCGAGTATCGGTCGGATCCTCCTCTCCAGTACCCTGGAATAGACTTTCCCAGGGAGGCTGAGGAGTGTGATCCCCCTATAGTTGGAGCACACCCTCCGGTCCCTCTTTTAAAACAGGGGGACCACCACCCCGGTCTGCCAATCCAGAGGCACCGTCCCCGACCGCCACGCGATGTTGCAGAGACGTGTCAACCAAGACAGTCCCTGCACATCCAGAGACTGAAGATTAATGATTAGTAAAAAAAGAAGAAAAGAAAAGAGAGACAAAAAGTTTAGCTTGGTTGAGTTATGCAGGGTATGTGTTGTTGGGTTTGTTTGCTATTTCAAAGTAATGTATTTATCAGTAACCCTTGTTTTGTACGGTACGACGCCACTAAACTGTCTGAACTCACCTAGATGCTGGCAACCTGCACGACACTCTTTAAGATCTCCACTGAGAGTCCTGATGGCAGAGTTTTGAATTGTCTCAGCAGCACTGAGACACAGCGCAGCAGCACTGACGCTTGGAACCGAAGCAGAGCGGCGGCACCGAGGCGGAGCGGCGGCTCACGAGTGGCGAGCCGGTAGCGGTGAATCCAGGAGCGGTGAGGCAGCGAGACGACGCCACGGTTACACCGGTAGTGAACCCGGTCACCAGGGACAGAGGCGTGTGCCCGTGGGTACCGGTGTGCGAGGCCGTGCCGCCAGCCCAACATGGCCGCAGCGCTGCACCGCGGACCTGGCCTGCACCCCCTGGTTGTGAAGGCGGACAGGATCGTCGCCAACCTGAGGGAGGACATCCGCAGGCTGTCGGAGGAGCTCAGGGGAAAAGACGATCTGCTGGAGCGGGCCCGGACGCTGGCCGAAGGTCAATCCATGATCATCTCGTCCTACATGAACACCAGCGCTCCAGCTCCCTGGCTCCTCCTGCTCTACTCCGGACCATCGGCGCTCCTGGGCGGAGGTGGTGGTGCGGGGCCGCAAGCCTAAGCCCACCGCGGCTTTGCCTCCACGACCCCTCTCTAACTGCTTCCATGCCTTGACGCAGTACGACGACAGCCTGGCAGGTGGTGAGGCTCCGCGGCCTGCTGCGGCCTCTGCTGCTCCTGCGTCCTCTGGCGGGTCCGCCGCTCGCCGCCACGACACCCTGGAAGCCACGCTGCCAGACAGCGCTAGGCACCGCCGTCGCTCCGCCACGGCTCCGGATCACTACGCCCCGGCCCCTGAAATGGCTCTCTCCATTTCCCACTCTGCCCACTCCACCTCGGCCTCAGAGAAGGATGTCCCCGCCGCGGCCCCGGATCACTCCGCCGCGGCCCTGGAGCCGGACCGCTCCCCACCGGTCCCGGAGCGGCGGCGATCGCCCTGGACCGCGGCCTCCGCTGCCCGCCTGAGGCTGGTCAGGGAGGCATTCTGGGAGCCACCACTACCACCGCGGGGAGAACCGGGACCACCACTCCTGGGAGAACCGGAACCAGGACCACTGCTCCGGCAGCGAGGTTGCTGCCGGCGGCGCCGCTGCGCAGGCAGAGCGCTCCCCAGCCCCCGCCCCGTCCCCTCTTCTCCCCCACGTCCCTCCTGGTTGGTCACAGCAGCATCAGGAATATTGGCTTCTTTAACGCCGTCACGCGGCGTATTCCTGGTGCTGCTGTCCCCACCATCCTCCACGGACTCCCGGAGCTCCTGCGGTCCCTCCTCTCCACTGTCCGCCGGGTCGTCGTCCACATCGGCGCTAACGCCACGGCCCGGCGGCAGCCGAGTCACCAAGCAGGATTTTAAAGACCTTTCTAACCTGGTGGAGAGCTGTGGGAGGGCGGTCTTTATCTCTGGACCTTTGCCGACCTTCTCCAGGGGCGCTGAGCTTCTCCAGACGGCTCAGCCTCAACACCTGGCTCTCCAGCACTCCTGCTTAGCCTTCAATTTTTATTTCAGAGACAATTTTAACCTTTTCTGGAACCGCCATCTTTTTATCACCAGGACGGACTTCACCCGAGCCGCTGGCAGCTCCGTTTTAGTAGGTAACATTCAGCACACAGTTCACACACCCTGCTGACTGACTACCTGCAAGCCCCCCATCCACCACACACCGCACACACCCCTCACACACCCTCACTGCCCCGGACACACCACACACACCCCTCACACACCCTCACTGCCCCGGACACACCACACACACCCCTCACACACCCTCACTGCCCCGGACACACCACACACACCCCTCACACACCCTCACTGCCCCGGACACACCACACACACCCCTCACACACCCTCACTGCCCCGGACACACCACACACACCCCTAACACACCCTCACTGCCCCGGACACACCACACACTGTCCACAGCGTCCCTGTCCTCACCTCCTCCAGACACCACGTCCCCCGGACTGTTTTTAAACAACAAAGGACTCTTTTATCATGAAACTCCACCGAGAGCCACATCCAGCCCCCCCACCATGAACATGGCGCTGCTGAATGTGGCTCTCTCTTAAACAAATCTTTTATTATTAATGATCTTATTTTAGACAGTAACTCAGACAGTCTGCTTCTAACTGAGACATGGCGGCTCTGATGCTCCTGTTCTCCTCACTGAGGCTTCCCCACCCAGTTTAACTTTTTATTTTCAACCAGACAGGGTAAGAGGGCTGGAGGGACTGCTTCCATTTTAAAGAACTCATTTAGTGTGTGTGCAGTGGCTTTTAACAGTTTTACCTCCTTCGAGCACCACGCCTTTGTTTTTAGCAGTCCCCCGATCCTGTGTTGAACAGAGTCCAGACCCCCTCAGTACTCTAGACCCCCTCAGTACTCTAGACACCCTCAGTACTCTAGACCCCCTCAGTACTCTAGACACCCTCAGTACTCTAGACCCCCTCAGTACTCTAGACCCCCTCAGTACTCTAGTCTTTTTATTAGTGAATTTTCAGAGCTTTTATCAATAATTCATTCTAAATATAACAGAATTTTAATAACTGGTGATTTTAACCTACATGTTGACGACATCTCGGACTCAATGTCCATAGAATTTTTAAACCTTTTAAACGGTTTAGATTTTAAACAGCATGTCGCACAACAGAGGACACACCCTGGACCTGGTTCTAACCCGGTCTGTCCATCAGTGTGTCCTCTGGTGTTGACCTGGCTGTGTCTGACCACTACTGTGTGTTTTAACCAGCAGGGGGCCCCGGTGAGAACAGTGAGGAGACCTACCTTACTTCTGAAGTGGCTGCAGATCTTATAGAGATCTTACAGAGCCCTCCTGCAGTGATTTTACCTGCACCCTGTGATTTTATCGTTGAGGATTTTAACAGTAAACTGAAGTCCAGTCTGGACTCAGTCGCTCCACTTTTAACTAAAACAATCAAGGGCCATTCCAAACCCCCGTGGAGGAAGATTGATAAAATCATCACACTGAAAAGAAGCTGCAGGAGAGCTGAAAGAAGGTGGAGGAAATCCAAGTTGACTGTTCATCACCAGATTCTACGTCAACAACTCAAAATCTACAATAATGCAGTGAAACAGGCTGAACTTCCCACTTCTCTCAACTTATTCCAGACAGTAAAGACAACCCCCGCTTCCTCTTCTCCACCTTCTACATTTTAACTGGCTCTAATTTTAATAAAGCTTTTAGGGAGCCAACAGACGCTCTCTGTGAAGACTCTGCAGACCACTTCAGAACTAAAATCCCGGACATCAGGTCTAGTCTTTTACCCCAACAGGTTTTATCGGTGAACACAGCTGAACCGTTGTCCATGTCTGAGGAAACACTGGACAGTTTGGACCTGGTTGATGAAGGACTCTTGGTCCAGTTTTCTCCCAAGTAAAACCAACAACCTGCCTTCTAGATCCCATCCCCACCACTGTTTAAATCACTTTATGGATTCCTGGAGGAACAGATTTTAAATATCATGAACTGCTCTCTTCAGACGGGCGTCTTCCCCACTGCCTGTAAAACGGCGGTGGTGAGGCCCCTTCTGAAGAAGAGCAATTTAGACCCCAATGTTCTTAATAACTACAGACCAGGATCCAACTGACCGTTTTTAAGTAAAGTTTTAGAAAGACTGGTTTTTAACCAAGTCAATGACTTTTTAATGATCAATAACATTTTAGAAAGACATCAGTCTGGTTTTAGAGTGAACCACAGTACCGAGACGCCCTTTTAAAGATTTTAAATGATATCAGGTGGAACTTAGATAATAAAAAGCTCACAGTGTTGGTTCTACTGGACCTGAGCGCTGCATTTGATACAGTAGACCACCACATTTTAATAAACAGACTGAGTCACCTGGTGGGCCTCTCTGGTACTGTTCTTACCTGGTTCAGTTCTTTTCTCACAGATTGATGTTTTTATGTAAGTCTGGATACTTGTTCCTCAGGAACCCATGAAATCAGGTGTGGGGTTCCCCAAGGTTCGATTTTAGGTCCCATACTTTTTAATGTCTGCATGCTTCCAGTAGGGGATGGCATCAGTTTCCATAGCTACGCTGACGACACTCAGCTGTTCATCAGTTTCCATAGCTACGATGACGACACTCAGCTGTTCATCAGTTTCCATAGCTACGCTGACGACACCCAGCTGTTCATCAGTTTCCATAGCTATGCTGACGACACTCAGCTGCTCATCAGTTTTCATGGTTACGCTGACGATACTCAGCTGTTCATCAGTTTCCATGGTTACGCTGACGATACTCAGCTGTTCATCAGTTTCCATGGTTACGCTGACGACACTCAGCTGTTCATCAGTTTCCATAGTTACGCTGATGACACTCAGCTGTTCATCAGTTTCCATAGCTACGCTGACGACACTCAGCTGTTCATCAGTTTCCATAGCTACGCTGACGACACTCAGCTGTTCATCAGTTTCCATAGCTACGTTGACGACACTCAGCTGTTCATCAGTTTCCATAGCTACGTTGACGACACTCAGCTGTTCATCAGTTTCCATAGCTATGCTGACGACACTCAGCCGTTCATTAGTTTCCATGGTTACACTGACGATACTCAGCTGTTCATCAGTTTCCATGGTTACGCTGACGACACTCAGCTGTTCATCAGTTTCCATGGTTACGCTGAGGACACTCAGCTGTTCATCAGCTTCCATGGTTACGCTGACGACACTCAGCTGTTCATCAGTTTCCATGGTTACGCTGACGACACTCAGCTGTTCATCAGTTTCCATAGCTACGCTGACGACACTCAGCTGTTCATCAGTTTCCATAGTTACGCTGACGACACTCAGCTGTTCATCAGTTTCCATGGTTACGCTGACGACACTCATCTGTTCATCAACTTCCAAGGTTACGCTGACGACACTCAGCTGTTCATCAGTTTCCATGGTTACGCTGACGACACTCAGCTGTTCATCAGTTTCCATAGCTACGTTGACGACACTCAGCTGTTCATCAGTTTCCATAGCTACGCTGACGGCACTCAGCCGTTCATTAGTTTCCATGGTTACACTGACGATACTCAGCTGTTCATCAGTTTCCATAGCTACGTTGACGACACTCAGCTGTTCATCAGTTTCCATGGTTACGCTGACGACACTCAGCTGTTCATCAGTTTCCATAGCTACGTTGACGACACTCAGCTGTTCATCAGTTTCCATAGCTATGCTGACGACACTCAGCCGTTCATTAGTTTCCATGGTTACACTGACGATACTCAGCTGTTCATCAGTTTCCATGGTTACGCTGACGACACTCAGCTGTTCATCAGTTTCCATGGTTACGCTGAGGACACTCAGCTGTTCATCAGCTTCCATGGTTACGCTGACGACACTCAGCTGTTCATCAGTTTCCATGGTTACGCTGACGACACTCAGCTGTTCATCAGTTTCCATAGTTACGCTGACGACACTCAGCTGTTCATCAGTTTCCATGGTTACGCTGACGACACTCATCTGTTCATCAGCTTCCATGGTTACGCTGACGACACTCAGCTGTTCATCATTCCATGGTTACGCTGACGACACTCAGCTGTTCATCAGTTTCCATGGTTACGCTGACGACACTCAGCTGTTCATCAGTTTCCATGGTTACGCTGACGACACTCAGCCGTTCATCGCCGTGTCTCCTGGTGACTCCAGGCCAATAGAAACCCTTTTTAACTGTATTTCAGACATCAAGTCATGGATGCAGTGAATTTCCTGCAGCTCCACCAGTACCAGACTGAGGTTTTAGTTTTCGGTCCTGAAGGTCAGAGAGAGAAACTTTTACCAAAATGATCAGATTTTAAACCAGAACAATCAGTGAAGAACCTGGGCGTGATTTTTGACTCTGAGCTACATTTTATTCCACACATTAAAAACATAAATAAGATTGGATTTTATCATCTTAAGAGTAAAGCCAGAGTCGCCCGTTTCTCTCTCAGCCAGCAGGAGGCGCTAATGCAGCTTTTATCTCCTGTAGGTTAGATTACTGTAATGCCTTGCTCTCTGGTCTGAAACAAAAAGGACATTTCAAACCTACAACTGTTACAAAACTCAGCCGCCGTGCTGACGAGGACCAGGGGGCGGAGCCACATTACAGCGGTCTTACAGTCGCTCATTGGCTCCCTGTGGCTTCAGGGTGGATGTTAAAGTTCTCTCATCAGTCTCCAGATGTCTGAACGGCCTCGCTCCTTCTTATCCAGCTGATCTGGTTTTACCATATCCACCCTCGGGGCCCTGAGGTCCTCTGGCAGCGGCCTAATGTGTGCCTAAAACCAGAACCAAGACCCCCCCACTACAGCCCCGCCTGTGGAACAGCCTGCTGGAGACCCTCAGGACCAGAGAACCTCAGGACCAGAGAACCTCAGGATTCTTCATTTTTAACCTTCATTTTTAGTCTACTTATCCTATTTATTCGTTCTATTCTTATTATGTAGTTCTAACTTATTTTACTTTTTTACTTTATAATATTATCTTACTGGTTTTTTATTAGTTTTGTATCATGTATTTATGTTTTTAGCTGCTGAACTCCAGTGTTCCTGAGGGGGGTTCCTTCACTCTGGGGGGGGGGGTCCTTCACTCTGGGGGGGGTCCTTCACTCTGGGGGGGGGGTCCTTCACTCTGGGGGGGGTCCTTCACTCTGAGGGGGTCCTCCACACCAGGAGTTGGTCCTGGTCCTCTGCTGGGGTCACTGTGCTCGGGTCCTCTGGTCCCGGCTGGCCTGGGGGGCTCCACACCTCGGTGTGGGGGTCCCTTGGTCTGGCAGGGTCGGGGGTCGGGCGCTGGAGCCCCAGTATTAATGACCTTCGCCTTCTCCTGGTGTGAACGGCCCCACTGGTAGTGTTTTCCCATGATGCTTAGTGCCATGCCATGTCTCCTCTGCTTTGCTGTGCGCAAGAATTGGTAGTATGTTTATTTGTGTGTGTGTGTGTGTGTGTGTGTGTGTGTGTGTGTGTGTGTGTGTGGTGTATACTTATTAATGTTGCGGTTTTTACTCGTTTTTACTGTTCAGCACTTTGCGTTGTTTTTATTAATATGAAAAAGTGCTATACTACAAATAAAGTTTGATTTGATTTGATTTGTATAATTTTTTTGAATATATTCAAAGACTTTGCTCTTTTTAGTTCATTGCCCAGAGTGTTCCACAGATTTACCCCTTCAACTGTAGTACAATTTCCTTTGGAATTAGTTCTTGCATTTATGTTATTGAACATTGCGGTGCCCCTCAGATTGTATCTGGTTTGATATGAATCCAACCCAACAATGTTGACCTTCATGTTGAAATCAGCTCCATGTCAGATAAATCAGAACCACCAACTGGAGGACCGCTAACAGAACCGCTTGAGCTCGGTTGGCCCCTCCCACAGACTACGTTAGCACTAGCCGCTAGCTGGGGCGTTGAGCCTCTCCTCTGAAGCATCAAACCACGGTTACTGTTGTCACTGCTGGAGGAAGAAGCCACCAAACACAAAGCGGGAGGGAGGAGGGGACAATGCTAATGCTAAGCTAGCCACAGGATTCAGACAGTGGAAAAGGGGGTTTGGTGAAAACAGGAGGTGCTGGTGGTGCTGAACAAGCCGAGGCTAACCAACTGTGACGTTTAAAGATTCCCAGATGGAGCAGGAGCGGCGAGAAGCTGCAGAGCGACAGCCAGGCTCGGAGGTGGACAACAGCAGCGTCCTCCAGCTGTGGCGTCCTTCCTGTGGACTTTGTCCAGGTTCAGGACCAGGGACTGAATCTGTCAAAGCCGACTGTCGGAGGACCTTTTTTTTTTTTCTCTTTAAACTCAAAAATGCATTTTCTTGAGGGCTGCATGTGTGTCTTGATTGAAAGACCAAAATGAAATGGATCAAATATAATCTGAAATGTGAGCAGGTAAAGAGTGAAGGACCACCAGGGAGACAGCAGCTGTTTATTACAAGATCACTACATTCAGAAGCCTCTCGTACAACTCAGTCCAACTCAGTCCACCGAGGCGTGGCGCTGTCCGTCTCACGTCCAGCGGAACATGAGAATCCAGGCTACGACTTGAGCTTCACGTCTGCATCCGGCCCGTCCAGACCCCATCAGACCATCAGACCCCATCAGACCATCAGACCATATCAGACCATCAGACCATCAGACAGCCTTCAAACCAGCGACGTCACGCCTGCAGGAAACAGAGAACGTTTGTGTCACTAACATGGACCGGGCGGCGGGGGACAGGGCGGCGGGGGACAGGGCGGCGGGGGACAGGGCGGCGGGGGACCGGGCGGCGGGGGACAGGGCGGCGGGGGACCGGGCGGCGGGGGACAGGGCGGCGGGGGACCGGGCGGCGGGGGACAGGGCGGCGGGGGACCGGGCGGCGGGGGACAGGGCGGCGGGGGACAGGGCGGCGGGGGACCGGGCGGCGGGGGACAGGGCGGCGGGGGACAGGGCGGCGGGGGACCGGGCGGCGGCGGACCGGGCGGCGGCGGACCGGGCGCCTCACCATGGGAGAACTTGCACTGCTTGAGAGCCTCGTTGAAGCCTTCACACAGAGTCAGGTCCGACTGGTTGGTGGCACAGTCCAGGAACTGCTTGACCTCGAAGTGACAGGGGCCGGGCGGGGCTGCAGCAGGCCGGGGGGGCTCCTGGAGGGGGGGAGGGGCAGTAAAGATAACAGCCATAAGAAGCCGACATTTATGCAGGTGCTGATTAGAAAAGGAGCATCGAGATCAATAAAAACTCAGTTATAGACTGAATACATGTATCCATGTAACAAGAAGATAACCAGAAATAATCACTCATTCATTCATTGTTTATTTGCTCTTCTCCAGGTCCTGGTCTGGAGCACAAACAGCTGACTGACAGACAGAAAGACATTCAGTTCAATAAAACAGGGGAAGAGCCGCTTTCAGAAAGGCTCCGATGTACAAACGGTTCTCAGGTTTGTGGACGGGAATGAACAATTCTTGTACACGGAGGTTTTTTTCTATAATACGAAACAAAACATGTTTCTGTTAAAGCAGTTATTTCTGTTTCACACAACATAAGAAAGGCTCTGGGCGGGCGGCGCACGGGGGGCACTTCCTCGAGTCCTAGTGCCGGAGCGTTTCTGGGGGGGGCAGCGGGGCTGCTGTGCACCACTCAAAGACAAGAGGTCCAGGTCACGGTCTGCTGGGAGGTCCGGGGGGAATTCTCCCACCCCTAGAAGCACGGTGACACTGGGGGGAGCAGCCGTCGCTGCCTGTGGAGCAGGGTCGGGACCTTGACTTGCTGTCGGGTCAGTTTTTGTTTTGGCTCTTCAATCACGCACACATAATTGAAGGTAATGTTTCTATTCGAATCTGTCTCCTGCTTCACTCAGTAGAGTCAAAAAGAAAAAAAAAAACAATCAGCTGAATTGTGAATCAGCTGACAGCAGCAGCCTGGAGCTCCTGCTGCTGTCTGCAGTCACCAACCTGTTCAACAAACTGTCTTTAAGACAAGAATGTGTGAAATGTGGAAAGAACTTCATAATAAATAATCATAGTTCTGTATTTCCAACATCTTAGAACCATTCCCATGTTGTGAACGATCCTTTTCCTGAGAAACCAACATCCGAGGGGGGACCCAAAAGAATCCGGAATTTGACTAACTTTTTATTTCTGACATTTCAAAATAAAACATCACCGTCGCCTTCAAAATAATCTCCATCCGCATTGATGCAGCGCTCCAGCCGTGTCTCCCACTTCACCAACGTGTCGTCAGACCCCTGCGTAATTGTGCCATTCAGGGCCGGCTGTGATTTGTCTGTCACCTCCTCCACATCTGCAAACCGCTGTCCCTTCAGCTCTTACCTTTACCCTGGACAGCCGAGAAGCAGCTCAGCATTGTTTTCACGCTGAGCGGACCTGACGCGCCAACATCTGGCCCGTCTCAGACCCCCGGACCACTCATGGACCTGAGTCTTCCCCAGAGCATCATCCTTGTAGGCTTGCTGCAACAAGCTGAGTGTTTCTGCTGCTGTTTTTCCAGCAAAAAGCAGAATTTAATGTTTGCGCTGCTCTGGCTTCACAGTCAATGTCGCCATTTTGGAAAAAGCGCAGACCGCCGCTGCACTCTGTTGCTATAAATAGTGCCTGACAGGCGTCAGCGTCACTCTGGGAGCTCAGATTTCTCACAGATGTGCACGAGACTTACCTGCAGCACATCTGACGGCCAGAAGTCCAAACTCATTATTAATATTGTTTTCTGACCAAATTCCGGTTTCTTTTGGGTAGCCCTCGTATATAGAAGCGCCGACTGGGAGTCTTTACAGATGTTTGACCAGATCTCTGATCTGAAAAGAGCCGGACTGTGACTTTGGACCCTGAACGCCTCACAGCTGATCAACACCCTGACCCCTGAACAACCACATGAAGATAAACACCAGAACAAGAAACTACACCTACCAGAACAACGTTCCCCTCCTTCTCTCCAAGCCACCGCTACGCCGCTCAGATATCAATCAATCTGTTGATCAGTAATTGATTGATATTTAGTTCGTTGGTGGCTAACAGCTAAGCTAACAGCCAAGCTAACAGCTGACTGAGAGACCAGCGGTGTCCAACAGCAGGCTGCTTTTACGAAGTGTCCCTGAAGGCAGCAGGAGCTGCGGGGAGTTCTCTGGATCAGAGTCTGGATCAGAGGGTTCCAGGCAGGGTGGAATCGGGAGGTTTCCCGAACGGCCGGTGTGTTCCGGGCCGGTGCAGTCTATCCCCCCCCCCCCCCACCCGACACCCCCGGCTCCGACGGCCCGTGTGCGTGTCCGCTCTCCCGGTATGTTATATATTTGCTCCCGGTCTGCGAATCGAAGCACGAGCACCCCCCACCCCCCACCCCCCACCTGCTCTTCATATTATCGGATAAAACGGGTCTCCATACGCGGCTCCCGGGATGAATTTCACCCCCCCCGATCCTGGTTCCAGGTGTTCCACAGGTGATGGATGTTGAGGAAGAGCTGATCCTGACAGGATAGTGGGCGGAGTCACTGCCTCCACCCAGCAGCTGCCTCAGTTCAACCATCTGGAGGGCCCCATATTATTGTTCACGGGCCAAAAGTGGCCCACGGGCCGCCAGTTTGACCTTGGCAGCTCTGACTCACAGTGTGAAGTCTAGCAGCATGTGGACTGGTCCCGAAGTCTACCAGCGTGTGGACTGGTCCCGGATCTAGCAGCGTGTGGACTGGTCCCGGATCTAGCAGCGTGTGGACTGGTCCCGGATCTAGCAGCGTGTGCACTGGTCCCGGATCTAGCAGCGTGTGGACTGGTCCCGGATCTAGCAGCGTGTGGACTGGTCCCGGATCTACCAGCGTGTGGACTGGTCCCGGATCTACCAGCGTGTGGACTGGTCCCGGATCTACCAGCGTGTGGACTGGTCCCGGATCTAGCACCGTGTGGACTGGTCCCGGATCTAGCAGCGTGTGGACTGGTCCCGGATCTAGCAGCATGTGGACTGGTCCCGGATCTAGCAGCGTGTGCACTGGTCCCGGATCTAGCAGCGTGTGGACTGGTCCCGGATCTAGCAGCGTGTGGACTGTTCCTGGATCTACCAGCATGTGGACTGGTCCCGGATCTACCAGCGTGTGGAATGGTCCCGGATCTACCAGTGTGTGGACTGGTCCCGGATCTAGCAGCGTGTGGGCTGGTCCCGGATCTAGCAGCGTGTGGACTGGTCCCGGATCTAGCAGCGTGTGGACTGGTCCCGGATCTAGCAGCGTGTGGACTGGTCCCGGATCTAGCAGCGTGTGGACTGGTCCCGGATCTAGCAGCGTGTGGACTGGTCCCGGATCTAGCAGCGTGTGGACTGGTCCCGAAGTCTACCAGCGTGTGGACTGGTCCCGGATCTACCAGCATGTGGACTGGTCCCGAAGTCTCCCAGCATGTGGACTGGTCCCGGATCTAGCAGCGTGTGGACTGGACCCGGATCTTGCAGCGTGTGGACTGGTCCCGAAGTCTACCAGCGTGTGGACTGGTCCCGAAGTCTACCAGCGTGTGGACTGGTCCAGGATCTAGCAGCATGTGGACTGGTCCCGGATCTAGCAGCGTGTGGACTGGTCCCGGATCTAGCAGCGTGTGGACTGGTCCCGGATCTAGCAGCGTGTGGACTGGTCCCGGATCTACCAGCGTGTGGACTGGTCCCGGATCTAGCAGCGTGTGGACTGGTCCCGAAGTCTACCAGCGTGTGGACTGGTCCCGGATCTAGCAGTGTGTTCACTGGTCCCGGATCTACCAGCATGTGGACTGGTCCCGAAGTCTCCCAGCATGTGGACTGGTCCCGAAGTCTACCAGCGTGTGGACTGGTCCCGAAGTCTACCAGCGTGTGGACTGGTCCAGGATCTAGCAGCGTGTGGACTGGTCCCGGATCTAGCAGCGTGTGGACTGGTCCCGAAGTCTACCAGCGTGTGGACTGGTCCAGGATCTAGCAGCATGTGGACTGGTCCCGGATCTAGCAGCGTGTGGACTGGTCCCGGATCTACCAGCGTGTGGACTGGTCCCGGATCTACCAGCGTGTGGACTGGTCCCGGATCTACCAGCGTGTGGACTGGTCCCGGATCTACCAGCGTGTGGACTGGTCCCGGATCTACCAGCATGTGGACTGGTCCCGGATCTAGCAGCGTGTGGACTGGTACCGGATCTAGCAGCGTGTGGACTGGTCCCGGATCTACCAGCGTGTGGACTGGTCCCGGATCTAGCAGCGTGTGGACTGGTCCCGGATCTAGCAGCGTGTGGACTGGTCCCGGATCTAGCAGCGTGTGGACTGGTCCCGGATCTAGCAGCGTGTGGACTGGTCCAGGATCTAGCAGCGTGTGGACTGGTCCCGGATCTAGCAGGGTGTGGACTGGTCCCGGATCTAGCAGCGTGTGGACTGGTCCCGGATCTACCAGCGTGTGGACTGGTCCCGGATCTACCAGCATGTGGACTGGTCCCGGATCTAGCAGCGTGTGGACTGGTCCAGGATCTACCAGCATGTGGACTGGTCCCGGATCTACCAGCATGTGGACTGGTCCCGGATCTACCAGCATGTGGACTGGTCCCGGATCTACCAGCATGTGGACTGGTCCCGAAGTCTACCAGCGTGTGGACTGGTCCCGAAATCTACCAGCGTGTGGACTGGTCCCGGATCTACCAGCGTGTGGACTGGTCCAGGATCCAGCAGCGTGTGGACTGGTCCCGGATCTAGCAGCGTGTGGACTGGTCCCGGATCTAGCAGCGTGTGGACTGGTCCCGGATCTAGCAGCGTGTGGACTGGTCCAGGATCTACCAGTGTGTGGACTGGTCCAGGATCTAGCAGCGTGTGGACTGGTCCCGGATCTAGCAGCGTGTGGACTGGTCCAGGATCTACCAGCGTGTGGACTGGTCCAGGATCTAGCAGCGTGTGGACTGGTCCCGGATCTAGCAGCGTGTGGACTGGTCCCGGATCTAGCAGCGTGTGGACTGGTCCAGGATCTACCAGCGTGTGGACTGGTCCAGGATCTAGCAGCGTGTGGACTGGTCCAGGATCTAGCAGCGTGTGGACTGGTCCCGGATCTAGCAGCGTGTGGACTGGTCCCGGATCTAGCAGCGTGTGGACTGGTCCCGGATCTAGCAGCATGTGGACTGGTCCCGAAGTCTACCAGCGTGTGGACTGGTCCCGGATCTACCAGCATGTGGACTGGTCCTGGATCTACCAGCATGTGGACTGGTCCTGGATCTACCAGCATGTGGACTGGTCCAGGATCTAGCAGCGTGTGGACTGTTCCTGGATCTACCAGCATGTGGACTGGTCCCGGATCTAGCAGCGTGTGGACTGGTCCCGAAGTCTACCAGCGTGTGGACTGGTCCCGGATCTACCAGCATGTGGACTGGTCCTGGATCTACCAGCATGTGGACTGGTCCTGGATCTACCAGCATGTGGACTGGTCCTGGATCTACCAGCATGTGGACTGGTCCTGGATCTACCAGCATGTGGACTGGTCCAGGATCTAGCAGCGTGTGGACTGGTCCCGGATCTAGCAGCGTGTGGACTGGTCCCGAAGTCTACCAGCGTGTGGACTGGTCCCGGATCTACCAGCATGTGGACTGGTCCTGGATCTACCAGCATGTGGACTGGTCCTGGATCTACCAGCATGTGGACTGGTCCTGGATCTACCAGCATGTGGACTGGTCCCGGATCTACCAGCGTGTGGACTGGTCCTTCAGTCTAGCAGGTGAACTTAGAAGAAAAGAGGAGCCAGACCTGAAGTGACACCAGGACCTGGGAACCCTGGTGGACTGGAACGACACTAAACCTTTCCAGTCCACCAGGGTTCCCAGGTTCACTGCTGGACTGCACACAGGGGGACAGCCAGTGCCTCCAGCGCCACCTTGTGGCGGTCAGGAGGGGAGGAACAGACAGAGGCAGGGGTTTTCCAGAATGAGATCTCCATGGAGACGCTGCGACGCTCCACGCCGCGCCGCGGGCTCCTACCTGATAGGCCGGCTTGACCGGCTCCGGGCTTCCGCTTCCGCCGCCTCCACCGAATGCCCCCGTCAGAGCGCTGCCCATCACGTGGCCCACGGCGGAGCCCACGGCCACGCCCGCCGCCGTGGTGGCCATCTGAGCCATGAGGCCGGGTCCCTGGGCCGGGGCCGGGGCGGGGGCCGGGGCGGGGGCCGGGGCGTAGGACGGCGCCGAGCTGCAGAGACGACAAGGAAACAGAGTCAGCTGGTGAAGCCCAACGCTGCGGGACGTCCCCCACCTCCTTCCTGCAGAGCCACGGCATGAACCCCGTCACGTCTTTCCTCCGGTGACAGAATCCCACAGAAAACCAGAGTCTTCTACGACCACCGCGGAATCCGGTCCGGCTGCAGCAGGAAGGATTCCTTCTGTCTGGAGAAACTGTCCAGTTTCCACATGAAGCTTTCTAAACTAACCTCAATCAGCACTGGACCTGACCACGCTCCGGCACCCAGCCCCGATGCCCACTGGATGCTGAGAGCACTCCGCAGCTCATCCATGGTCATTACAATCAATGCTGCGGTGCACACCGGCCGTGGTCCGGCCGCGGTCCGGCTCCGGTCCGGCCCCGGTCCGGCTCCGGTCCGGCCCCGGTCCGGCCCCGGTCCGGCTCCGGTCCGGCTCCGATCCGGCTCCGGTCCGGCCCCGGTCTGGCTCCGGTCCGGCTCTGGTCCGGCTCCGGTCCGGCTCCGGCCTGGCCGCGGTCCGGCTCCGGCCTGGCCACGGCCTGGCCGCGGTCCGGCTCCGGCCTGGCCGCGGTCCGGCTCCGGTCCGGCTCCGGCCTGGCCGCGGTCCGGCTCGGCTCCGGTCCGGCTCCGGTCTGGCCGCGGTCCGGCTCCGGTCCGGCTCCGGAGCCTCTGCGGAGCTCCAGTCTCTTTCCAGGAGGATCCTGTTGTTCCGGACCCGCAGCTCTACCGCGTCAACCCAGACAGAAGCAAGTCGGCGCCGGAAGGAAACGCGATATGTTACAAAATAAATGACTTCAAATTAAATCTGTCGTGTTTTTGCCTGAATATTCTATTTTTTACTTCTTCTGATAGAAACCAGAACAAAGGTGATGTCGTCATGATACGCTTTAGAAGGACGAGCGGTTTGTTCTTCTACTGCAGGAAAGTCAAACGACTCCAAACACTCTCTGACAGGAGCGGCTCCGTGTTGCCAGATTGGGCGGGATTCTGCCAAATCAAGCGTCTTTTTTGAACACGTCGGACGGGCTGATGAAATGATGATGTGTTTATGACGAGTTCTTTATTACACAAATACAGTTTTAGCGTGTATTTTCAGCCGAGATGGCGGTTTTGGGCTGCTTTCTATTGAGTTATACAGCTTTCATATTGTTTACGGGGGACGGCGACAGATCTGGCAACCTCCTCCAGCGGACTGCAGAGTAACCGCAGGCGGTGTGAATTGGTGCTGCGGTGAACCGGACCAGAGCCGGACCGCAGCCAGTGTGAACCCGGCGTCACACGGATGCCAGCGCACCTGGATGTACCTGCATGAAAAGTCAGTAGTGAGGAATTCATGTTTCAGGCCGATCCGGAGCTGAGGACATCTCACATCATGGACTTTCACATCCGCCATGGTCAAAATACAGCCTGCAGTTCTTCAGTAAATTCTACTTCTCCTGGCAGAAAGCTGGTTTGAAATATCTTTGAAAACACCCTCCCCTCTTCCAACAAACCCGGTCTTCTGCCGAGCTGCTGGAATCCCGTTAACAACCAGCTCTGGTGTGTTGATGGAGCTCTCTGGGAATTCTGGAGACATTTATTTTCTGCCCATAATATTCTAAACACCAGTGATGATGTGAGGAATCCCGCCGGCGGCGCCTTCAGAGGCGAGTCACCTGACCCAGCGGGAGGAAGGCTCTCCCTCCTCCTCCTCCTCAGCTTCAGGGCTTCAGGACATCTTTTAATTTAGCGTCTCGCTGTGAGCATGAAGCCACTGCATCAACGTCCCAATGAGCCCCTCACATCAGGGTCCTGTCCCCCTGTCCTCCTGTTCCCCTGTCTTCCTGTCCCCCTGTCTTCCTGTCCTCCTGTCCCCCTGTCTTCCTGTCCCCCTGTCCCCACAGGAAGCCGTGACTTTCTGTCCCTGAGAGAAAGTCAACATGAGCAGAAGCCGCTGCAGTGATGAGATCAACTTCACCTTATTTACCCAAGATTACTCAGGACTGAACGCGCGCGCGCGCGCGCGCGCCCGTGTCCGTGTCCTTGGAGAAAGCGGACCCTCCAGCTGGCTCCACAGCGCGTCCAACACGCGGCTCACGCGCCCGTCCTGCTCCTGTCTGTCACGCGCGGAGGGGAGCGGGGAGCGGGCAGCGGGCAGCGGGCAGCGGGGAGCGGCCTACCTGCTGGGGGCCGCCGGGCGGCCGCGGCTGCCTCTGGCCATGGCTTCTACCGGGTCCGGGACGCTTCTGGAGACACTGGGACGACGCCGCGCTCCGTCCTCGCGCTGACCTTCTGTCGGACAGCTCCACGTCTCGCGACTGAATGAACGCAAATCTCGCGAGATGTCAACAGGAGGGGCTGCGCTTCTCGTGACGTCACTAATGAGAGAGAAATAGATAAAAGCTGACATTCTGAGAATACAAAGGTGGAGAGAGAACCGGGAGAACGTTCTCCGGGTCCCAGGAGAGAACCAGGAGAACGTTCTCCGGGTTCTAGGACAGAACCGGGAGAACGTTCTCCGGGTTCTGACAGTTTCTTGTGTTGTTTTCAGCTGCAGATATTGACATAAAATACATCCTAAATTCTTTCATGGAGAAACACCTGTGAATATCAAACTGAACAGAAATAAAGGTGAATCATTTGATCCTGCCGTTTCGCAGCTGAAGTGGAGACTGTCCAATCAAATCAAATCAGGCGGAAAATAGCAGTGTGCTACAACCTGGTACAGGCATCTTTCCCTTTTTCTGAAGGATCATGTCTACTGTACACCGTCCCTTTTCAAAAATAAAATAAACTGAAACTGAAATCAAATCAAACTTTATTTGTGAAGCACTTTGTTTTTACAAATATGAAAGACAGTGTAAAGACAGAAAGACTTTCAGTTTAAAGATGTGATCCTGAGCGACCTGCAGACTCCTGGCAGCTCACATCAGCCTGGTGAGTGTGGAGCAGGGTGGAGCAGGGTGGCGTACAGGGCAGCAGGGTGGAGCAGGATGGAGCAGGGTGGAGTACGAGGCAGCAGGGTGGAGCAGGGTGCAGCAGGGTGGAGCAGGGTGGAGTACAAGGCAGCAGGGTGGAGCAGGGTGGCGTACAGGGCAGCAGGGTGGAGCTGAGCAGGGTGGAGTACAGGGAATCAGGGTGGAGCAGGGTGGAGCAGGGTGGAGTACAAGGCAGCAGGGTGGAGCAGGATGGAGCAGGGTGGAGTACGAGGCAGCAGGGTGGAGCAGGGTGCAGCAGGGTGGAGCAGGGTGGAGTACAAGGCAGCAGGGTGGAGCAGGGTGGCGTACAGGGCAGCAGGGTGGAGTACGAGGCAGCAGGGTGGAGCAGGGTGGAGCAGGGTGGAGTACAAGGCAGCAGGGTGGAGCAGGGTGCAGCAGGGTGGAGCAGGGTGGAGTACGAGGCAGCAGGGTGGAGCAGGGTGCAGCAGGGTGGAGCAGGGTGGCGTACAGGGCAGCAGGGTGGAGCAGGGTGGAGCAGGGTGGAGTACGAGGCAGCAGGGTGGCGTACAGGGCAGCAGGGTGGAGCAGGGTGGAGCAGGGTGGAGTACGAGGCAGCAGGGTGGAGCTGAGCAGGGTGGAGTACAGGGCATCAGGGTGGAGCAGGGTGGAGTACAAGGCATCAGGGTGGAGCAGGGTGGAGTACAGGGCAGCAGGGTGGAGCAGGATGGAGCAGGGTGGAGTACGAGGCAGCAGGGTGGCGTACAGGGCAGCAGGGTGGAGCAGGGTGGCGTACAGGGCAGCAGGGTGGAGCAGGGTGGCGTACAGGGCAGCAGGGTGGAGCAGGGTGGCGTACAGGGCAGCAGGGTGGAGCAGGATGGAGTACAAGGCATCAGGGTGGAGCAGGGTGGAGTACAGGACTGCAGGGTGGAGCAGGGTGGAGTACAAGGCAGCAGGGTGGAGCAGGATGGAGCAGGGCAGCAGGGTGGAGCAGGGTGGAGGAGGATGGAGCAGGGTGGAGCAGGGTGGAGCAGGGCAGCAGGGTGGAGCAGGGTGGAGTACAGGGCAGCAGGGTGGAGGAGGATGGAGCAGGGCAGCAGGGTGGAGCTGAGCAGGGTGGCGTACAGGGCAGCAGGGTGGAGCAGGATGGAGTACAAGGCATCAGGGTGGAGCAGGGTGGAGTACAGGACTGCAGGGTGGAGCAGGGTGGAGTACAAGGCAGCAGGGTGGAGCAGGGTGGAGTACAAGGCAGCAGGGTGGAGCAGGATGGAGCAGGGCAGCAGGATGGAGCAGGGTGGAGGAGGATGGAGCAGGGTGGAGCAGGGTGGAGCAGGGCAGCAGGGTGGAGCAGGGTGGAGTACAGGGCAGCAGGGTGGAGCAGGGTGGAGTACAGGGCAGCAGGGTGGAGGAGGATGGAGCAGGGCAGCAGGGTGGAGCTGAGCAGGGTGGTGTACAGGGCAGCAGGGTGGAGTACAGGGCAGCAGGGTGGAGTACAGGGCAGCAGGGTGGAGCAGGGTGGAGCAGGGCAGCAGGGTGGAGCAGGGTGGAGTACAGCTCAGCAGGGTGGAGCAGGGTGGAGTGGAGCAGTCTAAACGATGGACCAGACTGGAAAAGGGTGGAGCAGAGAGGAGCAGAACAGAAGAGGGGCGGAGCAGCTGGTATCAAAAAAGAAGTGTAGTTCCATTGTTTGGACTGACTTTGGGTTTGAAAAAAACGGGGCGGAGCCAGATGTGATGGTGTCGCCTGCAGCAGCCTGATCAGAGGAAACACTGAGCTGCACCAACACCACTGACCAGCAGGACATGAACAGAAACGTGGACGAGTCGCAGGTTATTCTCTCTCTCCCCCGATCGCCCCACAGCCCTCATGTGATGCTCTCTCTCTCTCCATGAAAACATGAAGCTGCAGCCCAAGAATGAGAGGAAGACGACCAGAGCAGGATGACTAATCTGACTGTGATCTAAGAATATTACAGCAATAAGGATTATTTTTTTACCCTTTATCTGTAGAGGCTGGCGAGTTTTTTTTCTTTCTTTTTTTTTTGCGAGTTGAAGTTGGTTTCACAGTGGCGCCTATTTGCGGTTCTGGTTTTTAATTTCCATTTATTTCACGTTGAAAACTGTTGTCTAAGTAATGTTCTGTGAACCATGCAAGCAAGGCCAGTATTGAGTTACAGTTTGGACAGCATTGGGTTTTGATTATTTTATTTCATTAAAACAAGGCACTCGTTTTTTCCAAACGTGACGCAGACATGGTGGCGTCTCGCTGCTGCTGCCTGAAGCTTCGTCCAGTCAGTTTACATTATGTGTTATTTTATGTGTCAACTTGAGCAAGACCATGTAAAAGTAACAAGAATTACTTTTACCATAATTTTAGCTGTTTTCTGCATTTGAAAGAATAAAATGTGAAAATTGTAAATCGAAACGCAATCGCATTATTGGTCAGAAAAATCGCAATTAGGTTTTTTGTCAAAATCATGCAGCCCTACACAGGACCACATCTGTATAACATACAAGTAAAGACGCAATGAAAAGAGCAACAAGTGGAAACCCCAGAGAAAAAATTATATTGTCAAGAATGAGAATTGGCCATACGGGTTTAAATTACTCTATAGCTAAAATAGGCCAGCATTAAACTGGAACAGGTATGTACTGAGATCAGCCAGAGACGGCTGCAGTGTGAGCAACACGCAGAGCAAAGAGCGACGAGTGCTGCTATAGCAAAAGAAAAAACACTGTTACAGTGGAGACGCTGCTGGCAGATTCTTCCGGGGAAATACAGAGAGCTTTATTTAGATTTTTACGAGAATCTGAGTTGTGCATGAAAACCTTACCGAATGCAGATCGAGCTTCGGCTGAGCAGTCTGCAGTAACACTCCAGCCCAGCGGGTGGCGGTAGTGCCCCAACACGGTGGCCAGCCGCCAATAACGAACGAGAGGAAGAAGTTCCACCCCAGGCCGCCGGGGGCGCTGCAGCCTGCAGGAGGTGGAGTTTCGGGTTCCATGTCGGCGCTGTTCTTCAGGTTCTCCTCTGGAATATAAACTCTGGAATGCGTCCCCGGTAGCAGAGCCCGGTCTTCCACACTGCCCGCCGCGCGACGGCGCTTCACCCGGCGGCCGGAGCCATGTCGACGGCCGCGGACCTCCACTCCCAGATCGCCTCCATCATGGAGGTGCTGGCCAACGCCGCCGTGGCGGAGATCTGCAGGGCGGTGGAGGACGGCTACGCGGTGGTCCGGCTGGAGGCGTCCCGGAGCCAGAAGGAGAACGACTTCCTGCGGCGGAAGATGAGGCTGCTGGAGCTGCAGGTCGCCCGGTACCGCGCCGAGAGGACGAGGGAGGCGGGGGGCGGAGGGGGCGGGGGGGGCAGCCGCTTCCCCGGAGTCCGCCTCCTCCCGCGGCACAGCAGGAACTCTCCTCCCGGTAGGTCCACCCGGTCCCCGGGACGCCTCGGCTGTACCGCCAGACGCAGTTTTAACAGAGTCCACAGACCCGAGTCCAAACCCGAGACCGCCTGGAGGAGCGGCTGTGAGCGAGCTGAGGGTTACCCCTAAATTCCACATCCTCCGGTCCGCTCCGTCTGCGCTCAGCTCAGCTCCGGTCCGACCGCCGCAGCAAATACGTTGCTAGTTTAATGACTGTAGCTGATTTCATAGCCTCCGTTCTGCTCCGGTCCGCTCCGCTCCGCTGCGCTCCGCTCCGCTCCGTCAGTCCAAAATAGAGCCGAGGTCTATTTTTCTCTCCGGTCCGGTCCGTCAGGTCTCCGTACGCATAAATTTCCACAGTTCAGATGCACTAAACAGGAAAGAGAACTCCAACAACCTCCGGTTTTATACAAAATAAAATCATTTTGTCTTTATTAAAAACTTTAAACTGTTAAAAGACTTTTTTTTTTCCGTCACATTAATTGTCGGATATATCACGAATAGACGTACCATACTGATTAAAATATACACTTTAAAAAGCGGGCAAACAAAAATTAAAACACACTATCAAATTTTTTTTGACAAACTTCTGTTTTGCCTGTAATCAAACTATAGTCGAACGTTTCTGAATGTTTACACAGCTGTATATATGGCCCATTTGCAGGCTATTGTCCATAAATTTCGTGTTTTCTACAAAATACATAGCCTATTCAGGACCATGTATGCATTTTATTCTGAATGGCCCGAATGTCAACATCCTGTTGCATGAAATTCAGCGTGTTGAAGCACAACAACCAGGATGAAGAGACGCTGATTTTGGAAGTGGAGAATCATAACATTTTATATGACCCCAGTCATCCTTTCTACAGGATGTACAGAGAAAGATGCCAGTGTGGCCCAGACTGCTCAGCTTTTGGAGGTCGATGCGAAATAGCGCATGCGCTGCTCTGCTTCTCCGGCCGGGCGGAATAGAGACGCAGCGGAGCAAAGCGCACGCTGTGGGTTTTGAACAAACGGAGCGGTCCGGAGCGCAGCGGTCCGGAGCTGAGCGGAGCAGAGACGCACGCAGTGGAATTAAGCAGTTAGATTCCCACTGACCCCTGACCTCGTCTGAAGGTTTAGTTACTCATTACTGACAGTTACTCCTCTCTGAGCACCGAGCTTTGGTTTCTGGCTGGACTCCAGTCACAACTGGACTATTAGCACCATTTATAATCCTCCTTTACATTAAAACACAGGCTGAGAACAGCGGATGTGTCCACAAACAAAACGGAAACATCACGCCACGGTGGTCCTCACTGCAAAGTGTGAGACGGATCTACTTTTGTTTAAAAATATGAGCTCTTTATTGCCTCTCTAAACCCCCGTCCCTCAGTGACATGTACTGGCAGCGTGTCTGCAGTAACCATGTCCCATGATGCCCTCTGCCCTCCTGGAGTCACTCGCCGTCCCAGCAGGCCGAGCTGCTCGCTCCTCGCAGCTCGGCTGAATGTCACGTATTGAGGTGATAATTTAGCGAAGTTGTGGCAGAGTTGTACTTTAAAATACTTCTGCAGATTGTGCATTTGGCGTCTTTGTCGTCATGAACCAACTGAAAGTGGTTCCACACCGAGCTCCGTCTCCGCCTCCATCCTGCCAGCTCTGGCTTCTCGTCCGTCCAGTCAGAGGCCAGCTGCTTCTTCTTCTACTTTAAGGCAGACTCGGTGCTCACGGCACACTGCTGCCTCTCTTGGTGAAGTCCAACGTCGCAGCAACAATGAAATCCTGAGCAGACGCCGGCTTCTTCTGTGTTCACGCGTGTGTCAAGGACGTCTGGCGCCAAGCGCGCCCTCATGAGGGCGTGCAGGGAATTACAGGTTCAAAACGCAATGAAGCGCCAGTAATTTATTTTAATCGAGTAATTTCTTATCAACAATTAATTTTGCATCCCTATCTGGAACTGATTGAGTCTAGAGCTCAAGCAATCTCCTAATATTCAACTGTTCAAAACAAGGTACGAAAACATGATATTCACTCGGTACACATGTGAAAATGGTATACAACTCAAGTATGTATGACTGTGGACAACTCTTGCTTTATTACCTCCACCAGGAGGTTATGGAATCACGTCGGCTGGTTGGTTGGTTGGTTTGTTGGTTGGTTGGTTTGTTGGTTGGTCTGTTGGCAACATTATGGGAAAATTAATGGACGGATTGCAATGAGACTTTGTGGAAAGGTGGGTCTTGGGCTAACTTACAATCCATTAAATTCTGGTGATGATCCGGATCACTGTCTGGATCCAGGAATGTTTTAAAGGATTCTTTATCATTGAGAGATAGGGTGTACCGCCCAGCGGAACTTTAGTTTTAGTTCCTAGTCGGACCTGTTTCACAGACGGAACAGTCACGCAGCAGCACGACAAAATCACCACAAGTTGGCTTCTCTTCAAAACTTGATCAGAGCTTCGTCTGTAAGTGATTTCACCCGATGTTGGACTGTTTGTTTCCTTTGTTCTGCATCTCTGCATGTCCGTCATTCTCGTCCACGGACATCCGGGGAACTCAGCACGTTCGGGTGTGCGCGGTCCGTAGCCACCAGTGCGAGGGGCAAACAATCACGGACAGTGCTGCAAGCGGAGCGTTTGTGTGGAGTTTGTTCTTGCTCAGAATTTGTTATAAATTGAGAGACATAGATTAGGGATGCACATTTTATATATTTTTTATGACCGTTAACCGACACCCTTTAACCGGTTAATAACCATTAACCGATAAGATTTAAAGCCCGTCCTGCTTCACATGTCTGCGGGATGTGCGCTGCGCATTGGTCTGACTCTGTGCGGACCGATCTGCGGACGTCCGCGCAGCAGCCAGAATTTGTGACCGCGTTGCGCGCAGGTGGCGCTGGTATACGCATCGCCAGAGCGCCACAGAAAACAAAGTATGACAGTAAAAGTGACGGCATCTCGTGGACGGAGACAGCAGCCTGTCTGGAGGAGGAGAAGGTCTGCCGAGGGAGTCGCTCCGGCGCCGCCCCGCGATTCAGAAAAAAAAAAAAAAAAAAAGGCTAAATAAACTTTAATATTAAATGATAACGCACTGACAATATATGTGCTTAATTTTCTCTAAATAATCTGTAATAAAGGAGCAGAGAAACAGTCTGTAGAGCCGGAAAAGCTTGTGGAGGATGTGTGGAACACTGCGCCTGAACGCACAGCGTGGAGCGGTGGAGCGCCGAGGCTCCAAAGCGACGCGAAGCAGGACGACCTTTAAACGCCCTGCCGAGCGGCTTCATGCTGCCGCTCCGACATTCCGACGCACCGCCGTTTAGACACATCACCATTCCGGAATACCGCTATTCCGACACGCAGACGTCCCTCCATTCCGACACGGAAATGTGGCTCCGAGTGAGAGACTGACTCGGCGCTGTCCGGTGCTGAACTGCAGATTTACAATGACAGCAAATTCTCATCTAAAATGTAAGAAAAGCTACAAGATTTAGATATAACTAACAGCACTGAAGGCTTCAATCATCTCCTACTGTTTTTTAAATGATGTGGAGAGTGAGCGCGCTGGTGATTTTTTTTTTTTTTGTGTTCTGATTACTTTCCTAAATAAAGTTTTAGCTTCTGAAATCTGATTTTTAAACAGTTCTGATGGAGCTTAATATTTATCTGGATGCTGCGGCTTCACACTGAACCATTTCACTGTGAATCTGGACGACCCGCGGCGTCTGGAGATAAAAAATAATATTCAATGTAACGCCGGTTTTGTGCCACATGCGTCAATGCGCACAAAGATACACACCCTCCCCGACTGTACAACATGAAGGCACCTGGAATTAATCAGTGACTGAAGGAGTCGTCTGCAGCGCCGTCATTGATATCTGTAACGTAACGCCAGCTGCAGGAAGACGCACGGCTCTGTGGAGAGCTCCTCCAGCTGGAGCTTAAAAAAAAAAATAACCGATAGTATTAACCGGTCAAAGTTCCTGTTATCGGTTAACGGTTAAACGGTTAACCATGTGCATCCCTAACATAGATGTATAAAACGGTGGTGAAGAATTGTTGTGTGTTCACCTGCACCGACAATGTAGCTCGACAGTCTCACTTGTCCTTTTATGTGACACCAAGCGAGGCGACTGAACCAGAGAGGAGGAGAAAGTGGCCGTTATAAACAGAACCGTTGAGAACACTGACGTCACAGTAACGGCTTCGCCGCTGCATCTCGGACCTCGCCCCCGCCGCCCGGCCGCGAAGGCGGAGAGGATCATGGCCGACCTGAGAGAAGACGTCCGCCGGCTGTGGAGCTCAGGGAGAAGGACGACCTGCCGGAGAAGGCTCGGACGCTGACGATCGACCAATCCATGGTGATGTCGTCATTAACGGCCGCCGCCGCCTCGGCACCCTGCGCTCCTTCCTGCTCCACACCGGAGCCCCGCTCCTGGGCTGAGGTGGTAGTGCGAGGCCGCGAGCCTCGGCCCACCGCGGCTCCGCCTCCACCGCCCCTCTCCAACCGCCGCCTCGCCCTGACGCGGCACGACGGCGACGACACGGCGGATGATGAAGGCCGGCGGTCTGCTGCGGCTGCTGCCGCACCCTCCGGGGGAGCCACGGCCCGCCGCCAGGATCCTAACAACCCGGAAACCAGGCCGCCCGACGCCGCTCCGGTCCTCCGTCCTGCTGGGTCCCAGCCTCGCCGCTCCGCCGCGGCCCCGGAGCTGGAGCGAGTCCCGCCGATCCCGGAGAAGCAACAATCATCCCGGGCTTCGACCTCCGCGGCGCCGGAGGCTGATTATGGAGGCAGTGAGGAGGCTCTCCGGGAGCCACCGCCGCCCCAGGGAGACCCGGGAACGCCGCCCCAGGGAGACCCGGGAACGCCGCCCCAGGGAGACCCGGGAACGCCGCCCCAGGGACACCCGGGAACGCCGCCCCAGGGAGACCCGGGAACGCCGCCCCAGGGAGACCCGGGAACGCCGCCCCAGGGACACCCGGGAACGCCGCCCCAGGGAGACCCGGGAACGCCGCCCCAGCAACGAGGCTGCTGCCAGCGCCCCGCTGCGCCGGCAGAGCGCTCCCCGGCTCAGGACACCCACATCGCCCCGCCCCCGCCTCGGCCTCTCCTCCCCCGACTTCACTCATCATCGGCGCCAGGATCGTGCGGAATATTCGCTTCTTCAACGCCATCACACGGTGTTTTCCCGGCGCCACCGTCCCCACCATCCTGGATAAACTCCCAGAGCTCCTCCGGTCCGCCCCTCCTCCGCTCGCCGGGTGATCGTTCACATCGGGTCCAGCGACACGACGCGGCGACACTCCGAGCTCACCAGAAAGGACTTCAAGGAGCTTTTCAGTGTCCTGCAAAGCTCTGGAAAAATGATCTCCTTCAGCGGCGCCCTGCCAACGCTCTTCCGGGGTCACTTCATCGACAACTTCCACCTCTTCTGGAAGCGCCCTGCTCTCTACCGTCAGGATGGATTACATCCCAGAGGTTGGAAACTCCGTCCTGTCAGGTAACATCCAGCAGTCCAAACGTCTCCAGCTGTCAGTCCAGCTGACTAACGGTGTGTTTCCACCGGACACGTTTAACGCATTCGCGCAACAAAAGACAGCGCGCTGCGCTGGACGCCCGAGTTTCATCGCTGGTGTGTGAATTCATTCGCACGACGCGTCACGCTGGTACAAATATGCAACACAGAACATCCTGCAGAAACATCACAGCTCCTGCAGCAGCAGCAGTGGACAGAACTCTTCTGTCTGTCCCACAGTCCTGTGTGTGTGTGTCTGTGTGTGTGTGTGTGTCTCCTCCTCTGAGCCTGGTTCTGCAGGGTTCTCCTCTGAGCCTGGTTCTGCAGGGTTCTCCTCCTCTGAGCCTGGTTCTGCAGGGTTCTCCTCCTCTGAGCCTGGTTCTGCAGGGTTTTTCCTGTTAAAAGGGAGTTTTTCCTTTCCACAGTGGCTTATGCTGCTCATGTGGATCTGTTGGGTTTCTCTATAAAAGCGTCTAGAAACCACCATGCTGTAATTGGCACTTCATAAATAAAGCTGAATTGAATTGAATTGAACTGCCGACAGCAAAACACCGGGAAAACTGGCTACCGAAATCGGACTACACATATGTTTATTCTGCACACTTTGTAACAGGTAAGAAAGGAAAGCTTAGAGCTGCCATTTCCGTTTCTAGACTATATAGGTGGATGTGAGCTGAGCCTGTTAGCCTGTTAGCCTGTTAGCATGCCAGACTGACTGTATGTATTACACACATATAAGGACATAAAGAGATCCGTGTTTCCCCGTGTGTCTCTGCCCATGGAGAGACGGTCTGGCGTGCCAGGATATGAGCCTGGTCCTTTAAGCGTGGTAACAAACAAGCGCTAGCAGGCGAGCTAACGCTAGCTTGTTAGCGTCCTCATTTTAATCAAACTGTGTTAGTCAAATAAAAAAATTTAAATAGACACATTTTATAGCAACATTTGTACTGACCAGGAGCTTTGATGAGGTAGTGGTTCACATCTGGGAACCCAGACGAGACCATTGTTTTGGATTATTTCGCCAGGAATCAGCTGTGTGCCTGTATGGACACACATCCAGCCCGGCGACGTGAAGCTTTGCCTTATATCTTGCTAAAAGCTTCAAGCTTCAGTCCCTCCTGATACTGGTGAGCCACACCTGGCACCAGTGACCAATAGTAAACTTGTGCTGCTGCACAACAGAACGCTGAAAGTTTTAATGACCGTGCAAGCCCTTACGGTCGCTACGGTCCCTTCCACGCTGCTTGCCCCTCCGGCCTGGTAACTAAGGAAGATGACGGGGTGCGTGGCATCGCGCCGATATCGAGAATTGTGCTGTTTTTTTATTGCTGAGTTCCATTAGGGTGACGACTTTCATTTGACCAGTGTAGTACTGTATCTATCCAGCAGAAGGCCTCAGTACTACGTCTTAAATAACAGACTTTCTTTACATCTGCTTCGTTATATTTATATCTGGTGTTCTTATTGTTGTTGGTGACTGATTTGAGCTGTGGCGGAGGTCTGCGCTTTCTGAGTGCCGCATTCTAGTTTTAAGGTTGAGTTAAGTAAACAATGACATCCAATTTTGTTTAATGAGTTCTTTTTTGAATTACCACTGTTTGGGAGACAACTAGGGATCAATACGGTATTACTGCATTAGAACGCACCATATAGGGCTTTGTACATGTAGGAAAAGAAAGCAGCTGATTACGGTATGCTGGGTGTCTGCTGGTGTGGATGCTCAGGTTGGTTCAGGATGGGCAGGAACTGGTGTGATTAGGGGGGGGCGATATGGCAAAAATGTCATATCACGATTTTTTAAAATTAATATCACGATCCCGATTTTATCACGATTCTTTTTTATATTGATTTTTCTAGACTAATTTGCAAGTTTGACCATTTTTCCCCCAATGTTAAACATATAAAACGTATAAAATGTATTGAAACATGTAAAACCCTAAAAGAAAGAAAAAAGAATTTAAGCTAAAGAAACTGGCTTTAATTTAAATAGTGCAGGTTTTTTCTAATCAAAATGTGTAATGAACACAAACATACAAGTAATGAACAGCAATAGAGTGCACTGTTGTAACACAAAAACTAAACACACCAAATAGATTATTAAAAAGGGTCAATAAAAATGCAAACTTAGCTGGTTACCTCTTAAAGGACAACAATTTAGAACAAAAACAATTTAACTTTAATATCTATAACCTGAGTGAATAATACAGCTGCTTGAGAACAATGTTTTGTTCAGAGATCTAAGCTTTTATCTCCTTTTAAAAATGAGGTAAAAGATAATGAATAAAGTACACTTTTGTAACACAAAAAACTAAACATATCAAATAGCTTTTTAGCAATTTTAATGGGATATAGTTAATAGTTGCGCTATGTGACCACTAGAGGGCTCTGTCTCCACTGAAACACAGCCCCTCATCATCCCATTAAACCAAAGACGTTCCACTAGTGATCAGACTAAAGGTTCGTTTCAGCTGTTAACTTGATGGTGTGTTCACTAAGTGTCTTTTCACATTTCTGTGATTTGTTATATCTAAAATCCCTCATGCTAGCTTGTGAACTGCTAGCGGTAGCTCGCTAGCTAGCATTAGCATCGGTGCTAGCTTCAGCGTCTCTCCCTCCAGCTTGTTGGGGTGTTTCTATGGCGGCTGGTCTCTTGTAGAGACTGTACTGGTAAATGGTAAATGGTCTACACTTATATAGCGCTTTTACACTGCATTGACAGAGCCCAAAGCGCTTTACACTGCATTAACACCTTCACCCATTCACACACACATTCACACACCAGTGGAGCCGGCTGCCATGCAAGGCGCTCAGTCCATCCACTGGGGGCAGTTCGGGGTTCAGTGTCTTGCCCAAGGACACTTCGACATGCAGACAGGGGGAGACAGGAATCGAACTAACAACCTCCCGATTGCAAGACGACTGCTCTCCCCACTGAACCACAGCCGCCCCATACTGCTGCTGTAAACCAGCTCTGCCTGACACAGCCTCCACCCAGCCTCCACCCAGCCTCCACCCAGCAGCAGCTCCAGTCAGAAAAGCTCCACAGCGCTCTGCTCGCTGTTAGCTGCCTTTGCGTCCTGAACGCAGCGCTGGCTGTGGCTGCGTTTTGTTTTTTTTTTTGTTTTTTTTTAAATCATCGTTAATGTTGCTCCGCATGTATCTATCATGTATGTGGAGAACTGCACTGGAGGGAATATTTAGTTGATATTATCTGAAGCTTTCAGGTAACATCATCACTCCAAAAATATTATATATAGGTGAAAAAAGAACGAGGACAACGTGCCCTATAGACGGTTTAACGATCTTTCTGATTTATGAGATCGTCCCGACGTTATAATCCTTAACGATCTTATATCGTCATATTGTACACCCCTAGGTGTGATTGCGGGTGGAGGACTGATGGAGCTGCAGGGCTGGTGGTTTGGCGGCTGTTCACTGGCGGTGCAGAGGCTGGCACAACCTATGTGTTAAAAAAAAATGGCAAAAATAAGGAAAAAGATTTGACAAGTGACTATTAACCAGCAGGGGGCGCCATGACACGCAAAGCTGTGATGATCCGTCTGAAAGGTTCGCTGGTTTCACACTAAGCGATCCGTCCAGCAGGGGGAGCCATGACACCAGCAGTGGTGATGGGCCCATCTGCAAAGGGTGGGATCCAGAAAAAGGAAAAAGAGGAAAACAAATAATATCTGAAAAATGCCTGAGGGTGTGGCGGCTTCGGCATGGCCAGCAGGGGTCGCTGTGCTGTCTGCTGGTCTCCGTTTCACTCACTGGCGGGAGCATCAGGTATTAGAGGCTGAGCACTGCCTTCACTGGCAGCCGCTGGAAAACATTATGGCATACGTAACTCCAAGGCCAACGTACTGTATGTGATATTGTTTAAGGTACCTGATTCAAGGGTGACTGTATATACATATATGTCAGTAATATGTCTGTATATACATATGTCCACACCAGGGTTTCTGCTATAAAAAAAAAATGGCATCAGACAACGTGACCAGCAGGTTTTCAATTTACCGGAGAAGCCTTTCATTTCCCGGTCAAATATTATCTGAATTTATTGAGCTTAAAGGCTTCCGTGAGGCTCGGGGGGGGGGGGGGTGATTGTAATCATTGTCGCTCTGCGTGACAAAACGATTTAAAAACATAAGTAATTTGGTCCTACAAACATTTTTCCTATCTTCACAGTAAAGTTGTAACAGCCTGAGTGGACTGTGAACAGGAAGTGGCTCTCAGCCCTGCAGTGAGTCAGGGAGGAGGAGGAGTCAGAGCGGCGGCGTCCCGGACAGCTGCCCGGTTGCGCCGGTCAGGATCCAGCTGGACAGCGACTCACCTGGCTCTCCAGCTCCGCCTCCTCCTCCTCTCAGCTGTTCTGTTTAGTAAAAGTCTCTCGGTTTCGCCTGTTTCCACGTGTCTCCTGTGGTGTTGTGCTGCGCGCTCAGTCGGAGTAATGAAACGCTGCTACGAGTTTAGTTCCGCCTGAAAAGAAAGTTTTGTTCCACAAAGACCACAGAAGAGAGAAGATTCGGGGGTTTATTGTTGTTTTTTAATAAAATGAGGTGGAAATGGCCCTTTTTAATTTAAACTTTGCTTGGAGGGAAGATTCAAATAAAAATTGAGCTTGGAGGGAAGATTTGTCACCGGACATTTTGACCGGCGGTGTTAAAATATGTCGGACTTCTGCAGACTTTACCAGTCAAAGTCCGGTAATTACCAGATAGCGGAGACCCTGGTCCACACGTTTACTTGAATCAATAGTAATTGTACACATGTAAATATAAACTTTTTCAGTGTCCAGATGTCCTAGGAATTCTATTATTAAGACAGTACTGGAAGTAACAGCACTGAAGCTCTTGATGTACCGGGGGTAGTGCTGGGTACCGTTTAACGGTACCACTGAGGTACCGTTAAACGGTACCCAGCACTAACAGGGGCGGGTGAAATAAGTTTTCTTCTCCCCACTCCGTTTCGAGCGTTATGTATCTCATGACTGACATAAGACCGTATTGTCTACTCCTGTAAATTGACTGTCAGAAAAATATTATTACCTTGCAATAGCTCGAAATAAATATTTCATTCATTCATTCATTTCATCAGAGAATTTTCACTGGTTCTAACCACCCTGGCCCTGGTTGGCTTGGTCCTGAACAGTCCAGGTTGGGTTGATCTGAACAGCTGATTTCTTTTGAGTGGTACTTTGCACTGATGAAGCCTGGATGAGACATCTTGACAGACAATGGTCTATCAGGTCTGTCAGGTCCATCGGGTCCATCGGGTTTATCAGGTCTATCGGGTCCATCGGGTCCATCGGGTCCATCGGGTCTATCAGGTCTGTCGGGTCCATCGGGTCCATCGGGTCCATCGGGTCCATCGGGTCCATCGGGTCCATCGGGTCCATCGGGTCCATCGGGTTTATCGGGTCTATCAGGTCCATCAGGTCTGTCAGGTCCATCGGGTCTTTGGGTCCATCGGGTCCATCGGGTCTATCGGGTCTTTTTGGTTCAATCGGGTCCATCAGGTCTATCGGGTCCATCGGGTCTATCGGGTCTTTTTGGTTCAATCGGGTCCATCGGGTCCATCGGGTCCATCGGGTCCATCGGGTTTATCGGGTCTATCAGGTCCATCAGGTCTGTCAGGTCCATCGGGTCTTTGGGTCCATCGGGTCCATCGGGTCTATCGGGTCTTTTTGGTTCAATCGGGTCCATCGGGTCCATCGGGTCCATCGGGTTTATCGGGTCTATCAGGTCCATCAGGTCTGTCAGGTCCATCGGGTCTTTGGGTCCATCGGGTCCATCGGGTCTATCGGGTCTTTTTGGTTCAATCGGGTCCATCAGGTCTATCGGGTCCATCGGGTCTATCGGGTCTTTTTGGTTCCATCAGGTCTATCGGGTCCATCGGGTCTATCGGGTCTTCGTGTCCATCCAGGATATTGACGTGTTTGTCTCCTGTGTTCTGTCCCATCAGCCCCGTCCCTGCAGAGCAGGACCAGGTTCCTGAACCGGTTCCCCGAAGCTCAACACTCGGTACCCAAGGCTCAGACGGTCAAGCTGGATCAGGACCCTGATCAGGATGTTGTCACAACCACCAAAACCGAGGTAACAGTCCCACAATGCACCTGCACCAACACCACCACAAGCATGTTAGAGCCGGCACAGGGTTCGAACCAGCAGCCCAGCTCAGCCCCTCACAGCTGTCCTCAGTACAGGACACAGTCTGAAGTCCAGGACTCTGTGAACCAGGATCCGAGAGTCGCCCGAGTGAAGACAACTGTAAATCCAGAGAGATTCCAGCAGGGGGCGATGATGCTGGTTTAAAAAAGAGCCGAGTCCCATTAGAACTGTGCTTCTCAATGTTTTCCTGTCACCCCCCCCCCCCCCCCCCCCCCCCCCCCCAACCCACTCTGCACCACAACTATAAATAACAGCATTTGTCTATAAAACGGTTCTAGGTTCACCTCTGCAGAACATCCTTGTTAACATTTAAGAAAACAAAAAAGAAAGAGATACAGTTCAACTTACAAGAATAACTTTATTAACATTGTTCATTAGTCTGTAAAAGAAAAGACGTTAAGTGCATCAATTTGCCTGAAATTCAAAAAATAATAATATCCTGGTTTAAACTGTGAACATTCTGACAGACTTATTGCACCATTTGCTGCTGGAAAATAAAATTAAACAAAATCAATAAATAATAACAAATTCAAATTCACTTCAGCAACATGAACTCAGGAGCACAATATATAAAACACTTCAACCTACAAAAAAAACAAACAATTTGTGCTGATTTTTTCCCTTTTTTATCAAAATGAGGAAGCCAGGACTAATGGCTACAATGAGCAGGTTCTGCAGAGCACAGCTTCTCAGGAGGTTTGAAGCAGGATCCTGCAGCTCTCAGCTCCTGGGACCTGGACCTGGTCTTCAGTGCAGGATCCTGCAGCTCTCAGCTCCTGGGACCTGGACCTGGTCTTCAGTGCAGCAGCAGCAGAGAAGCCAGACTCACAGAGGCAAGATGCTGCTAAAGGAAGCAGAACGCCCACAGCCCTCTGCCCTGAGAGGGGGTCCTGCCTCTCTACACTCAGAGTTCTCTTTTGACTCACTGTCTTCGTCTCTCTCCGCCTTTCTTTTCATCCCTGTTATAAAAGTCTTCATGTTGTCTCAGGGTTTGTTTACTGGCTTCACATCGCAGCTCGGTGCAAAAAAACAAAAACAAAAAAACAAACCCAGAGACATATTAATTGTCTATGAAAAACCCGACACCGTAGAGCTGCACACTCTGACAGTGAGAGCGCCACTGCCAACTACTGGAGTGGATGTGCAATTACACTTTATTTTAGTCCGGCGGGGAAAAAAAGCATGTTCCCCACGGTCACACGCGCCCCCCCGGGCATTGCTCTGTGCCCCCCCAGGGGGGCGCGCCCCACAGTTTGAGAACCACTGCATTAGAACCACGAGAACTCGGCCTGCAGCTAACCATGATTTTAATTCTGGATTCATGAGCTGATTATTTTTACGCCTGATCGATCAGGAAAAACACACATTTGTAATTTTCACCTCTTTGTTAAAACTGAAGACTTACGGCCCGAACGCACTGGACCGCGCACGGCGCTTCTTTTTTTTTTTTTTTTCCCTTGTCCTGTCCGGCAGCTGGGGCGTGCAATATTGTATGATTGTAGCCTTTTACTATCCGAACAGATTTTAATGTTAGCAGCAGGAGGAGACTGAGTCTCCTCCTGCTGCTGCCTTTATTTAAAGCTGGCATCCGGCATGGCTGAGGACAGGACCGGGACGGAAACGCTCAGAGAGCAGGGACAGAAAGAGAGAGAGATAAACAGAGGGAGAACGGGGGGGGGGGGGGGGGGGGGGGGGGGGGGGGGGCACAACCTATGTACAAAGTCACAATACAAAACAGTGTTGTCGACGCACCACACGCAACCTAGAACAATCCCAAACCCCCAATCTAGACAACACCAAAACAGAGCCGACAACCAACACAGAAAATTACAGAACCATACATACATTTTTTTTTTTTTTTTTCCGAACCATATTAGTGAACAGACCAGGCCACAGAAATAAAAGGAGGTGTAGGGGAGGAAGGAAATGCAAGGACACCACAAACCCTTTTTTTTTTTTTTTTTTTTTTTGAATATAGCTAGTCGTAACTAGTAGTAACTAGTAGTAACTAGTAGTAAACTCGGGGCGTGCATCAAGAGAGGTCTGCTACAGATTATTCTAACCACCACAAGAAGACAAGGTAACCCAGTATGTGAAGAGTGATTAAAGATCAGCGTGATCATGTGAATATGATGGTGACAGTGATGGTGATAGTGATCATGCATATATGACCTCTGACCTCTGAGAAGGCCAGAAGCAGGCCAGAGAGGCCCTCAGAGCCCAGACAGCCGGCGGTCATCACAGAGCCCGGATCCAAGCCGCCCCCCCAGGCAGACGCCCCCGCTCCGGTCCAGAAACGGGGCAGAGGAAAGCCCCGGCCGGGGACCCCGGCAGCCCCGGGGCCCGGGCCCCGCGGAGCCACGACCGGCAGGAGCCGGTCCACCCCGGGCGCCGGACGCCCGGGGCGGGCAGGGCCGAGAGCCCGAGGCCCAAGAGCCCAGGAGCCGACCCCACACCCAGGCGGAGGGTCATGACCCCCCCGGGAGAACCAGCCCACACGGGCGGCTACCCACCCCAGGCCAGTACCCCCCCCCAGCGCTCCGGCCACGCACCCCGAGATCCAGGGAATCACCCCCCCCACCCCCACCCCCCACCGCCCCCCCTACCCGGAACCCACCCCCCCCGTCCACCGCCCGGCCCACCCCTCCCACCCCCTGTCCTCTCCCACCTCACTCCCCCCGGCCCAACCCAACACTCATACCCACTCACTCACACTGACACACACACATGCACACACGCACACACGCACACACACAACCACTCATCCCTAAACCAAACGCACACATACACACACACTCACATTCCAACACACTCACACACTCTCACGTACACGCTAACAAGCACACACACACACACACACACACACACACACACACACACACACACACAGTCCATCCTACCCCAAACACACTCACGTTCCCGCGTCATCCAACTGTCACATCCTGTGGGAGACCCCCCCGGAAGGCAAGGGAACACCGAACCCCACATCCAGGACCCCCCGCCACCCACAACTGCCGCCCCCACCCCCCCACCCCACCGCTGCAGACAGGTATGCACCCCCCAGAGCCAGCAGCCCCCCAAACCACAGCCGCTCCAAACCCCAGGCCTGTGGGGAAAACAACAGCCCCCCCCGCCCCCACCCCCCACCAGAAGGAATCCGGAAACGGGGGCGCAGAAGACCCCATTGCCCTCTCTCCCCCCCCCCCCGTCTCGTGAGTGTTGATGGAGTATATGTTGTTTGCGATTAAAATTTGAGGGTCAGTAACCACACCGTGCCGCGAGTGAGGCCAAACGAGCAGTCCCATCCACCTGAACAGCCCCACCCCCGACACAGCGCGCCAAGACCCCCCGACGTGTGTGTTTGTATGTATTTGGTCGTGTTAGATGACTAAGTGCAGTTAAGACTGAGAGGCGAGCCACCTAGATGGCCCCCTCCACCACACCCAACTTGATAAGCCCGCCTCCCAAAGCCCTACGTGTGTGTGCACGGCGCTTCTGATGGCCTTCCATGTTAACCTATCTGACTGGCCGCACAGAACGCGCAGGGGAGCGCTGCGCGCGCCGCGGCTCGCCCGCTCCGTTGTATTCTTCGCGAGCGCCGCGAGCGCCGGGAGCGCCATATGTCAAGCTGGATCAAGCAGATCGGACCAGACAGGAAGTTGGAAACAGAAAAGGCAAGAGAATCCGGTCAGTTTTCAAAATAAAATAAATTAAATGACGATGAGTTACGGACGGCGTTGCTCGCCCGTCTATAGTTTGTCACTTGGGTCTAATCACAAGAGAGATGGACACACAAACAGACATACGCATGTACGCACCCAAACACACACACACACACACACACACACACACACACACACTCGGCGACAGAGATTCATGTGATGCAGAAAAAAAGAGGACAGGAGGAGAAAAAGTCTCTCCACAGGTCACCAGAACACACATCCATCCTGGCAGAGCGACAGAGGGAACAAACGTGAAACCCGAGAGCAGCCGGATCAGCCGAGTGCAGCCGATGTGACCAGCGGGAGAGCAGGCAGCAGACACGCCTCCAGTGCGAACAGCCAAGCGCCGGCGCCGAGACGCGTGCGGCGCCTCCGCTACGCTTCCGCGTCCAGTGCGTTCCCGGCGTTAGACTGACGGCGAAGGAGAGCAGACGCCTGCTCCTGGAGTATTCTGTTCAAGAATAAATCCATGTTTGTCAAATTGCTTCTTTCAACCAATAAGTAAACAGAGAAAGACCCCCAGGCTCTGGCTCACAGACTGCTGGGGGTCCGGAGCCCCAGTTTGAGAACCGTTACTGTGCAAATGTAGCTCTGTTGTTGTACTGTTCTAAAAAAAACACATTTCAACAATAATGAATCATTTCCCAGTCCGTGTCAGCTCTTTAAGTTCTGTTGTGCTCTGCGTTCACTCGTCCTGCTTCTGCGAGAAACCATCAGTGGATCATGAGACAGCCTGACCACACACCTGAGAACGCCTGAGAACACCGGAGAACGCCCGGAGAACACCGGAGGACGCCCGGAGAACACCGGAGAATGCCCGAGAACGCCTGAGAACGCCCGAGAACACCGGAGAATGCCCGAGAACGCCGGAGAACGCCCGAGAACACCGGAGAATGCCCGAGAACGCCGGAGAACGCCCGCCCGAGAACACCGGAGAACACCTGAGCCACACAGGCTACCAGGTTTAGAGAGTTGACTTGACTTTGGGCAGATCTGGGGCGTCCAGAGTGTCCGGCGCTCCAACACTGGTGAAAAGACCAGCCGGTTCCACCGCTGTGGCAAAACCTCATCAGCTACACACACACACACACACACACACACACACACACACACACACACACACACACACACACACACATGCCGTCAGACAGGAATGCTACATTTCGTCATTGTACAAAGGCAAAGCGTTGAGTCCGGGCCTCCTGCCTCCGCCCCGCTGTGTTGCTCGCTCTGCAGGGGAGTGAGTGGGTGAGTGGGTGAGTGAGTGAGTGAGTGAGTGTGTGTGTGTTTTGACTTTAGTTCAGTCCGCCAGCATTCACAAAGCGCCACCTGAGACGGCGACTGCGTTTCATTGATTTGGTCAATTTGTTGTTGCCTCATTGGAACCCATCAGAAAACCCTGAGTCCCAGGAGAACCCAGCAGAACCTGCTGAGAACCTGAATCAGAGTGTAAAGAACCACATTAATCCTGGATCCAGACCAGCTTCTGGTCTTCTGGTCTCTGTCTCAGGTTCTTCTGGACGTTTTCATCAAAAGATATTTGAACATGCGGTGATAAGACCAGAGCAGGTGTTGGAGGCAGCGGATGTCATTTGAAAGCAGCTCCACAGGCAGGAGGAGGATGAGGCTGGACTTTACAGGAGCTCACGACAGGCTGGACTGATAGAGCGTCACATGATCACACAGCAGGACGATTGTCACGTTAACCCGGGAGAGTTTGACAGAGAGGGTGAAACATGAGAGTGACATTTTTAGATTAAGGTCAGAGTGGGGTCACCTGGGGTCATATTTCAAAAAGTGAAAACAATCCTTAAACAATCTACCTGAAAAAACACCACAGACTGAAGGTTTTAAGAGCAGCAGCTGGTCAGAGTCACATCTGAAGCCAGACCGTTACAGAAACGACCACCGAAAGTCGAAATAGAATGTTTTTATATTTTTATTTTATAGAATTTTTTTTGTTCCCCCACACACACCCCAACCCACCTCTGCAACACCTTGCTTTTTTTTTTGGTTTTTTTCCCCCCCGCACCCCAACTCCGTTGTTCTGGATCGTTCCACAGCCAGAGGAAAATGTCTTTTTCTCAGTAAGATGCCTTCCATTTGGATGCCTGTGTAGTTTTCTCATGTGGACTCCTCCCAGATCCACGACTTCCAGATGAATTCTTAATAACTTCCAGATTGATAGTCACTGCAGAGCTGGAAGGTGCTGCTCTATGTCCGAGCTGTCTTCTTTGTCTCAGCCTCTTCACTTCCTTCTCTCCGCCCTCTCTCTCTTCTCTCGGGACTTGGCGGCTTTTTTTTTTTGCGCTTTCTGCTTTTCTTTTTCCATCTTGGCCTTTTCCCTGTCGCTCATGGAGGCAAGGCTGTGCAGCTTGACAACCTGGTCGATGAGAACCTGCGTGTCCAGTTTTGTTCTGGCCTTGCTTTCTGTCCAGTCTCGCTCTTTGGAGATCCAGGTCTTTTCTGCCTCTTCAGTCTGGCTCAGCAGCTCCTTTGTCTGATGAATGGCTTCCTCCTTAGCCTTCATCTCACGACGGAGCTGCTCTTCTACATTATTATATTTCTTATTGCAGTCAGCGTTCATGGCACACATCTGGGACTCCATCTTCGTCAGCTTGGCCTGAATGTCCAGGTTTGTATCCAACAGCACCGTCTTCTCAGAATTGAGACGAGTGAATTCTTCTTCTCTCTCGTTTTGGAGACGTTTCAGTTCGTGCTGGTGTTCTTGATTGAGACGTGACATTTTTTCAGCCGTCTCTGCATCTCGTGCTGCCCAGTTCTTCGCCCACTCCGGCGTGGCGTCTTCCGCTTATTTTTTTCAGAGCACGGCAACACCGGACACAACGCACATCCACACGCCACACGTGAAGCGCAGGTCAGCTGCCTGCTTCATGCTTGTGTGGATGAACCATCTGTGAACGTTGGCTCTGGAGAGCCCTTTGCTGGAAGGGTTTCTGAGTCAGGAAGTGCGGCTCGGGTAGGATGCTTGTGCAACGTGTGGCTCAGGGCGCACGGCGATGACATCATCGTTTACGACGGGCTTGGTGACTTGATGCTTGGCGATTCAAATGCCGATGCGGCCGCTCTTTGAATGAAACGCTCATCATCACGCACTGTGGACTGATCTTTGATTGTGTTTGATGCTGCTTGTGACTGACAATTCACAAAAGAAGTGAAAATGAGTCGTTCAGGTGGTGCTGAGATTGAGTCTGCAAAAAGAGTCAGCAAACTCACTGAGAGGGCTTTGATGTATCAGGTGGAAAAGCTGCAGAACGAGCACAAAGGGTTTGTGAATAAAATGAAAGGAATGATTTTGGAAATTAAAGCGCTTATGAAGCAAAGGGAAAATGTGCCTCAAAAGAATTTCTGGGAAGTTTGAACAAACTCTGTGTGTGTGCTGGAAAAGCTGATGATGAACTGATGCCATTGCTGCCACAAGAGGAGGCTGATAAACAGACTGAATGGTTTTCAAGCATCATGAAATACACTGAAACGTTCCAAAATGATGCAAGACGGTGGATACAGGAAACTGAACAACAGTTAATTCAAGTAAATGAGAACGTTTGTCTGGTGGAAACTGAAACGAATGAACCTGTATTGAATGCTTGTGATGAGAACGAAGAGGACGAAATAAAACCAAGTGACAGTATTTCTAATGTTGGATCTCACAAAGCCTCTCAAACCATGCGCTCCACATCTTCATCTGCACGCTTGGTAGCTGAAGCTGAGCTGGCTGCTTCAGCTGCAAGACAAAGATCCCTGGATGAGAGACATGCTCTCCAGGAAGAAGAGCTGTGCAAAAGGAAAGCAAGACTGCAACTGGAAGAAGAAGAGGAGCAGCTGCACAAGAGGAAAGAGAAACTACAACTGGAAAGTGAGATCGCAGAGAAAATGGCAAAACTGAACATTCTCATGGCACAAAGCACGTCAAGTGGGAAAAGATCATCGAAGGTTTCAGATGGAATGAATTCTTATCTGGAAAAAGGAAAGGCACAACAGCAGCTCAGCGTGATGGCAGAAGAATTCCATCCCTCAGCAGCTGTGAAACCAAAAATTATAATGGACGGAAATCAGTCAGTTAAACGCACAGCGGTGGAAAATGTAACATCCTCACAAAATAAAGTCCCACAATGCTCAGTGTTTGAAAATGTGGCAGCCCACACACAGGACGGTCACCAACAACTCAACTCAGACTCGAATACAAATGCACCTGATGTGGAAACCATGATGTTCTCAGCATTATGAGGAAGCAAAATGAAATAACAACTTTGCTTGTTCAACAACAACGCCTCACGGCCCTGCCAAAGCGAGAGATCCCAATATTTGATGGCGATCCATTAAAATATCACACATTCATCAGAGCATTTGAAAACGGAGTTGAGAGAAACACCATAAACAACTCAGACCGGCTGTACTTCCTGGAGCAGCATACTAGAGGACGAGCCAGAGAACTGGTGAGCAGCTGTCCACACATGAACCCAGACCGCGGATATTTCAGAGCCAAGACTTTATTGAAGGAGCAGTTTGGTAACGAGCACAAGGTTGCCTGTTGTTACATGGAGAAAGCCCTTTCATGGCCTGTGATAAAACCAGAGGACGGGAGGCACTGCTGGACTACAGTCTATTCCTCAGAGGCTGCTGGAACGCCATGGAGGACGTGCTGTGTCTCCATGACCTGGACATACCTTCGAACATGCTGAACATTGTGAGGAAGCTGCCGTACGAGCTCAGAGATGGATGGAGAACTCAAGCTTGTGAGCTGCAGGAACATCAGCAAAGAAGAGCAAGGTTCACTGATATCGCAGACTTCGTGGAAAAACAAGTCAAGATTCTAACAGATCCTGTTTTGGCAACATACAAGGTCCTGGTATGACAACATACAAACCAAAGGGTCTAGCTTCGCTACCACAGTTGGACCGGTGGAGAACAACCCTCAGCCTGCAAAGAAGGACAAAGAAATCAAAACACCAGAAAAGAAGACTTGCATGTTCTGTGGTGCAGGACACACTCTGGATATGTGTGCGCAGTTGGGAAGAATGACACACCAGGAGAAGATTCAATTCTTACAGGAAAATGGCATTTGCTTTGGCTGTTTGTGTACAGGACACATCAGTAAGCACTGCCGCAAAAGGATTTCCTGTTCAAAGTGTCACCTGAAGCACCCCGCTGTCCTCCACAGAGAAAAGGATTCAAAGCAAGCTGAGAAGGATGCAGAGGTTCGTGTCAACACTCTGGTGTTAAGTGGTCTTACAGGGGCTGGAGACCAGGACTGGAAACTGCCAATTGTGCCCGTCCAAGTAAAATCTGAAAAAGGAAATAAAATTGTCACCACTTATGCATTTCTGGATGAAGGGAGCACAGCAGTGTTTTGTGCAGAAAGCCTGATGAATAAACTCAATCTCACGGGGAGAAAGGGACAGATCCTTCTACGCATGATGGGACAACAGAAGGTTGTGAGCAGCAACACTTTGTCTGGACTGGAGGTGGCTGCGCTGCACGGAGACACATTCAAGTTGCCTAATGTGTTCACACAGGAGTCCATGCCAGTGTCTAAAAGGAACATCCCGACAAGGATTATATTAAGAAATGGCCTCCCCTGACACACATTCAGCTACCTCAAATCAATGCAGAAATTGAGCTTCTTATTGGAGTGAATGTACTGGAAGCCCTGGAGCCATTGGAGGTGGTGCACAGTGTGAGGGGAGGACCTTTGCCACAAGGACCAGGCTCGGATGGACCGTAAATGGACCACTAGGAGGCAGCAGTGAGACGACTGCAGACAGAAAAGAGCCACCAATAACTGTCAACAGGGTCTCTGTTGCGAACCTGGGAGAGGTTTGGCAACCTCGGAGGCAATCATCTCCACTGCTCCACCTCTCTGATGTGAATGCTTCAAGGTCGGCTCATGCATCAAGGATCAATTCAAAGAAGAAACGTTTGGTTGAATACAAAGGGCCTAAGAAGGTGAAAGTGGAAGTTAAAGCTACTCAAGCGGAAGATGTTCCACTTCCTAAAGATATCATCTCTGAAAAAGCAAATGAACTGATGGTTAAAGAAACGCCACCCCCCACCTACTGGAAAGAGTTCATGGAGGAGCGGTGGCAGAACCTCTCATTCAGTGTTCTTCAGGAGAATGAGAAATTACATGAAACATTGAAACCAAAGAGGAGCAGATTTCACAGCTTCAGAACAAGAAAGAGGAGCCACAATGGTTGGCACAAGTCCAATACATGTCTGGATGGAGCATGTTTGGAAAGGATCTGGTGGAAGGATACTCACCTCAACTACAGGGGCACCAGACATGGCCAGGAGCGAGGAAGAACCTCAACGTGAGACCTCGTCTTCATCATGGCCAGCACGGCACCTCGGAACTCCTGGCTGATGGGATGAGTGATTCGAACCTCTTCAGACCGTCGTGGATTTGTCCGTCAGGTTCGGATTAAAGCACGAACCAGCTGCCTGGATCGGCCTGTTACCGAGGTCGGTTTGCTGCAGCAGGCTGAAGCTGGTTAAAGACGAGCTGGCTTAAGTAGAGACGCTGGTTTCCTGGATTATTTCCTGGAGCTATCGTTGGATTATCCCTTTGATTTTTTTTCTTTTATTTCTTTTTTGATCACAGTCAGGTGTCTGAATTCGCCTTTTTTGGACGTTTTTGGCTAATCCTGATTTTTAAGTTTATACTTAAGACTTGAAAAGAAAAAAGAAGATTCCATTGTGGATTATTATTATTGGATGGACACTACTTTAGTGATTGTAAATTGTTATTGATTTTCTGGCTCCATGTATTTTTTGATTTGGTATTTATTGAACAATAATTAAGGGGCTGGTGTGTAGGAGCCATAATATAGGGTGTGTATGTGTCACTGGGTGTTTAAGGTTTCCATGGTGATGCACGGGTGCCTGGTCACGTGACGCATGCGGTGGTGGGCGGTGGCGGTCAGGTAGTTATTAAAAGGTGTGTTCACCTGTAACAATTCGCCCGTCGATTCCAGAGCGATCTTGCCACACGCATAAAGAGGTCACGGGCGGGAAACACCAATCAGCAGGGGTGATTAACTGGGGGATGACAAACTTAAGATTGGTAACAGAAACCCACATTTATTCTGGCAAAAACCCCTCCCAACAGAACACAAGCAACCCGCCGCTCGGGCGCTCCTCCTAATAAGTCAAACAGAAAACGCCGCACAATGCAGGAAGTCCAGAAAATAAACAGAAAGGGCTCAAAAAAAGTCCTGTCTTTTATAGCCCTAAGACCCCCCCCCCCCAAAGTTTGAGGCGCACGTCCCTGCAGGTGACTGACTGAGAGGCCGGTGTTGTGGGTTACTCACACCCGGGTCACTCCTCAGTCCGCTGGTCTCCAAAGCTCCTCCTCTCCAGCCCGGTGGCTCCGTGGATGGAAGTCGGTTTAATCCAGTTGACCCCAAAAAACACCAAGTTATTTCCACACTGGTGCAGATCCACCCTGGAAAACGCTCCACAGCCTCGCTCCGCCGGCAGGTGAGTTCCAGGACGGCGTGTGACGTCACTCTCCTCTCGCAGCAGGTGCGCTGCCTTCCTTAAATAAACAACCCCGCCCCCATACCGATGTCCAGGTAATTATGTCCTTGTCACGGTTTCCAATCACAAAACCGTGCCCCAGATTAAATAGCCACAGTGACCCAAGTCTAGCATATGAAGATGACAGCACAGGAAACACATTTTATCACCCCTGCTGGGTGAAACACGTAAGGACCTCCGTGGTCGTTACACACCTGCAGGCAGGGGGAGAGAGGAGAGCGGGGTCGCCATCATTTTTGTTGACCGTTTGCTGTGTTTTGGCCCGTTTTCGTTGATGCACGTTCACACAGAGGCCACTGGAGGTGCAGCCGACGGTGTGTGCTGACCGATGTGAATTAAACGATTTGAACTGCACTTACGTCATCGTGTGCTTTCTGGAGGACGCGGCAGCGCGTCGGACAAACAGAACCCTCACCTTTCCTCTCAGGGCGACAAGGTGGGCTTGGAGTCACCGATACACCTCTCCTTCACCAAAGTGCTGACCTGTTTGACCAGCTTGCTGTTCTCCTCCTGTTGACAGACCATCGTTTTTGCCATGTTGGCCTTGGTGTCCTCAGAGCTGTCCTTCTGTTCCTGGAGGCTTTTCTGTAAGGACTGCACCTCGTCCAGCGTCTGTCTCAGGAGACGCTCTTTCTCCTGGAGGTCAGAGTCCAGTGGCTGTTGTTTGGACTCTAAAGTTTTGACCAAGCTGGTCAGCCCCTTTTTTTCATTCACCAAACTGCTGACCTGGTTGGTCGACACCTCCCTCGCCTCTTCCAAGGTGCTGACCTGTTTGACCAGCCTCTCATTCTTCTCTTCTGTTTTTTTCTTTTCCGCCTCCAAACTGTCAAGGCGATGTTGGAGTTCATTGCACCGCATCGTCTCCTCCATGCTCAATTTACAATAGTAACGCAGTGCTTCACGCGGCTCGTGAACAGAGGGTTTCATTGCGCTCTCCATCATGTCGATACAATGTTCTCTGGTGTTGAACCTATGACTTGTCATGTTGATGCTCTGACTTGCTGTGCTTTCTCTCTGTCTACTCTCTGTCATCACTCTGTCTTCTCTCTGTACGAAACTCTGTACTAAACTCTAGGGTTGCACCGATACCGATACTGGTATCGGCAGTGGCCCCGATACCGCACTAAAACGCTGGTATCGGTATCAGCGAGTACTCACAAATAACATGCCGATGCCATTTTCCGACTTTCATATTGCACTTGAACGCACTGCCATGTGAATTCACTCTTCGACATTCACGCTGTGTGATCTGTGTTTTCAGCAAATTATGGCAATGATTTTACATCCCAGTGAGGATCAGGCCTTGTTACAGAGCCTGGATCTGAGTCTGAAGGGCAGAAAAGGAGTTTTATTGGTATCATGAGTCTTTGTGAGATGAAGCTGGTCTCCAGCCACAGGAGCAGACTGAGTCTGGAGTTTAACTAAGTTCCCCGTGGCGCGTTTCCACCTCCCCGACTCTACTCGGCTTGACTCCACCCCACTTTACTCGACTCGACTCTACTCGGCCTGGTTGTGTCTCCACCGGCCCTATATGTCTCCCTGGAAACCCGTCAGTGGGCTCCAGGAGGAAGTCGGGCAGAACGGCGAGCGGCTGAGGCGGGTAACGGGAGCTAACTGGAGGTACAGGTCCGGGCTGACTGCCACACTCCACATAATGTGTGTCATTCCGCTCTGTTGTCCGCAGTTAATACATTGCTATTTTAATCAATCAGTATCTGTGCTGTGCTATCTGTATGAACCGCACAGCCGCGGTAGTCAGGAGCCTGCAGTGTGGTGACTCCCGGTCGATGGTAACATAAAGAAGCCATAATGCAACCACTGGAACACAAGCTGCTGAAAAACAACAAAGGAGGAGGATCCCACAATGGCGTCACTTAATTCGCTTTATTTAATTACGGACTTACTTTTGTAGCATCTTTGATGTTATTATTATTTTTTAACCGGTATATTGAGTTGTGTGAGTTCCTATGTTTTCAAGTTACCTGAATGCACCGCTGTGGCCTGAGTGGCTGGGAGGGAGCAGGGGGCGGGACCAGGAAGCCAGCATGTCAATCAATCAATCAATCAATGTATTTTTGTACAGCCCAGTATCATAACAACAGCTGCCTCAGAGGCTTCAAGATGTTACATTGGTTGGTTAAAAATAAAAACAGTGAATAAGCATAATGTTAATATGTCAAATTCACAGTAACGAGACAAAACGAAGCAACCACCGCCTTCGACCCTCACATCCGGCAAGAAAAAAACTCCAGAAACCCAGTGGGAGAAGAAGAGATCTTGGGGAGAACCACAGTATGGAGGGATCCCTCTCCCAGGGACGGACAGCTTTGGCCACAGCTAGCATGAGACAATAAGAAGTAAAGCCTAGGACTATGTTGAGGACAGTCCGTTGGACGGTCCAGCACAAGAACCACGGATCCCAGAAGTAGAACCGAAGCCAGTCCGCGGGCAGGACCGACAGGAGTGTCCTCCCGGTCCGGACGGAGCTTGTTCGTAGGCCCTCGTGATAGTGGAGTCAGCAACTGAAACTGGAGAAGACTCCCCCTCGAAGGGGGGGACAGCAGGTGAAAAGCAATGAACGGACTAAAGGGAATAACATTCAGACATTAGAGGACAGGGCTCAGTGCACCGTACTTCCCACAGCATTCTAGCTCCTAGGGCAGCTTTTAATAATGATGGTTTAGAGTCCCCAGCTGACCTGATCATAGGCTGCATCGAAGAGAAACATCTTGAGCCTCACCTTAAATGTGGAGACTGTGTCTGCCTCTTTGACACCACTTGGAAGCTGGTTCCATAAAAATGGTGCCTGATAGCTAAAGGCTCTTCCACCTAGTGTCCATTTAGAGACTCCAGGAGTCACCAGTAACCCTGCATTTTGAGAGTGAAGTGCTCTGATTGGTTGATAAGGCGTTAAAGCATCTTGGAGATAGGTCGGAGCCATCCCATTTAGGATTTTGTAAGTGAGGAGAAGGATTTTAAATCTAACTCTAAACTCGACAGGAAGCCAGTGAAGAGATTTTAGAACGGGAGTAATGTGTTCGCCTCTTCTAGTTCCGGTTAATAATCTGACGGCCGTATTTTGAACCAACTGAAAGTTTTTTAATGCACTTTTTGGGCAGGCTGCAAGAAGGGAGTTGCAGTAGTCCAGTCTAGTAGAAACAAATGCATGGGTGAGTTTTTCTGCATCGCTTCTAGGTAGAATGTTTCTTATTTTAGCTATGTTGCGCAAGTGGAAATATGCTGTTTTACAAGCCAGGTTGATGTGTGCTTTAAAGGAGATATCCTGATCAAATAAGACCCCGAGGTTCCTGACAGTAGAGGAGGAGGATACACTGACGTTATCTAAGGTGATAATCTGTTCAGATAGACACTCTCTCAGTTTATGGGGGCCTAGTATAATGACCTCTGTTTTGCCAGGATTCAGACGGAGATAGTTCATAGTCATCCAGGATTTAATTTCTCTGATACAGTCACTGAGTCTGTCTATTTGATTAGTTTGATCAGGTTTCATAGATAAATACAGTTGTGTGTCATCTGCATAGCAATGAAAATTGATATCGTGACTTCTAATTATGTTCCCTAAAGGAAGCATATACAACAGAAATAAAATTGGCCCGAGCACGGACCCTTGAGGAACCCCATAACTGACCTGGGAGCACGGTGAGGACTGTTGGTTAACGTGAACAAATTGGTACCTATTAGATAAATAGGATTTGAACCAGCAGAGGGCTTTTCCTCTGATGCCGACCTCACATTCTAACCTCTGCAGGAGAATATTGTGGTCGATTGTATCAAAAGCTGCATTGAGGTCTAAGAGAACCAGGACTGAGACTAGACCTGCATCAGCCGCCAATAGCAAGTCATTAGTGAATTTAACTAACGCAGTCTCAGTGCTGTGATAAGCTCTATATCCTGACTGAAATTTCTCAAATAAACTATTGTCCTGTAGGTGGCGGCGAAGCTGTTTAACCACGACTTTTTCCAGGACTTTTGAAATAAAAGGCAGATTTGATATCGGTCTGTAGTTGGCTAGAATATCAGGATCAAGATTAGGTTTTTTCAGCAGTGGTTTGATTACTGCGAATTTAAATTTATTGTCCAACTTGGACAAGTAAGCGTTAGTATTAAGCTTTCAAAAGAGTTGAATTTAACATTAGTTTTGGGTTTAAGAAGAAGACTGGAGTGCGATATCACTGCCACACCTCCACCTCGACCTGTTGATCTCGCTGTTTGGAAATTAACATAGGTTGGAGGGGTACATTCATTGAGCCTCACATAGTCATCTTGCTGAAGCCAAGTTTCTGTTAGAGAAGGAGATCAATGTTATTGTCACCGATAAGATCATTAACTAACAGAGATTTAGTGGAGATTGCTCTAATGTTTAGTAGACCACATTTTATGTATTTCCTACTGGAAGAGTTATTCTGTCTCGTACAGGTGTTAAGCTTTTTACCCATTGACTTTTTTTAATGCTTTGAGCACTATGGACAGACACAGTCTCTGTTAGCCTAGGTAAACCTCCATGCTTGACTTGTAAAAATCCGGGAGCAGGATTAGTGACGGGATCAACAAGATCAACAGAGGAGTGTTCTACACGACTGCTCTGCGCCCGGGGCTCATAGCTGGATTGTCAATTTAGAGTACGAAGCCGATCAGCCATATTGTGAGCTAAAAGGGCTGCACCATCCAAAGTTGGGTGGATGCCGTCCCTGCGGATGAGCCCAGGCTTTCCCCAGAAGGTGCACCAGTTGTTTAGAAAATAACTCCGTTTTCCTCACTCCATCTAGACAACCAGCGATTGAATGATGAAAGTCGGCTATACATTTCATCATTGACCAAATTGGGCAGGGGACCAGAGAATATTACGGCATCAGACATCGACTGAGCCAATTCACACACCGAGGCTACTTGTAATTTGAGCACCTCTGATTGTCTCCGCCGGGCATCATTACCGCCTGCGTGAATCACGACTCGACGGAATCTCCTACCTTCCTGTTTTAAAAGCCTAAGGTTCCCCTCGATGTCCCCCACTCTGGCCCCCGGGTAACACCTAACCTTCACCGCTGGCAGCTTCACGTCTCTTAACTGTAGAGCTGCCAATCACCAGCGTGTCCAGTTCAGCCGGCGTGTCGTCGCTGAGGGGAGGGAACCTATTGCAGACGTGAAGCGGTTCTTGGAGTGCTACGTGGCGGTGCTTAGCACTAGCCTTCCTCCGGACTGTCACAAAACCGGTCCTGGTCTTGCCCCGGCTGCTCGGGACACGCTGCGGGGCTAGGCTTGCTAACACTCCTCTCACTGCGGGAGCGGGCTGCGAGCCCTGCCGCTACCTGGCTGTAGCTAGCGCTGCCCTGCCCCTCACATCTGCGCAGCCGCTCCTCTAACTCGGTTACCCTGGCCTCCAGCGCTGTCAATACACTGCACTTTACGCAAATACCCCTATCGTCAAGGGAGGCAGGGTTCTGACTCAACATACGGCACACTGAGCAGGAAAGAAAAGAAGATAGAGGGGAGGACGCCACAGCGGTCCCGGCGGACCAAGCTAGTTAGCACGCTAAGCTAGTTAGCACACCGGTGGCGCTAATGGCGGAGAAGAAATGTAATTCACGAGAGATCACTGGTCAATCGGGGGCGAAAGTAACCTCATGGGCGTAAATAACCCCAATTTTTTGATTTCTTCGTGAATTAACAGTAATAGCAAGAGAGAGACAGCAAGCACTTCAGTCGCTCGCAGGCTTCAGCAAGCTTCACCAACACAGAAAACACTCACCGGAGTGACGTCAGCCAGACTGCAGATTGCTGAACAGTCAGCGATAGCATGTGTGCGCGTGTTGGAAACGCGGAGAGAGAGCTGCCTCTCAGCTGTTTTTTCTTAAGACTGTTGTTTTGAGACCCAGTCTGGATAAGGGATGGATGGATGGATGTTTGGCTGTAGTTTTTCCGTGGTTACAACCACAGTAAGTTCTGAAGCTTAATAAACTAGCATTAAGAATTCAACTCATCTTCCTTTCATGCTGCTGGATGTTACATTATCATATTCCAGTGCGTCTTGTGGCCCAAAAATCTGTATGTAGTAAATGGGGAGAACAGAAACGAGGAGGAGGAAAAACAGCAACACTGCCCCCACATGGTGGCCGAGGCAGAGGAGTGACAGTTCTTGACAATTACAAGAAAAAAATGCTCTTCTATTCAGTTCTTTTTCAAACAGTGTGGTATCGGCAGGGTATCGGTATCGGCCGATGCTACACAGCCAGGTATCGGAATTGGTATCGGCGGCCAAAAAATGGTATCGGTGCAACCCTACTAAACTCTGTACTAAACTCTGTCTTCTCTCTGTACTAAACTCTGTCTTCTCTTTCAAACTTCAAACTTCAAACTTTGTTTATTTGTATAGCACTTTTCATGATAATAAAAACAACGCAAAGTGCTTAACAGTAAAAAAAAAAAAACAAAAAAAAACAAAAGCTGCACCATCAATAAGTATACACCACACGCACATGCACATACACACAAACACACACACACACACCCAATTTATGCCCATAGCAAGGCAGAGGAGACATGGCATGGCACTAAGCATCATGGGAAAACACTACCAGTGGGGCCGTTCACACCAGGAGAAGGCGAAGGTCATTAGTACTGGGGCACCAGCGCTCGACCCCCGACCCCGTCAGACCAACGGGATCCCGCACACCAAGGTGTGGAGACCCCAGGCCAGCCAGGACCAGAGGACTCGAGCGCAGCGACCCCAGCAGAGGACCGGGACCAACTCCTGGTGTGGAGGACCCCCCTGAGGAAACACTGGAGTTAAACAGATGTTAAAAAAAGACATGATACAAAGCTAATAAAATAAATAAAAATAAATAAAAAGTAAGATAAGATTATAAAATAGAAAATACATTAAAAGTACATAGTAAAAATAATAATGCATTGGTTTTATATAGCGCTTTTCAGGACACTCAAAGATGCTTTACATTGCATTGCATTATTCATTCTCTCCATACTGGGTGGTGGTAAGCTGCTGCTGTAGCCACAGCTGCCCTGGGGCAGACTGACGGAAGCGAGGCTGCCAGTCTGCGCCATGGGCCCCTCCCACCACCAACCATTCACTCTCACAACTTTCATACTAGGCAAGGTGGGTGAAGTGTCTTGCCCAAGGACACAACGACAGTTTTACGCCTGCGGGAGCGGGGATCGAACCGCCAACCTTCCGGTTATAAGACAACCTGCTCTACCAACTGAGCTACAAATAGGATAAGTATATTAGAAATTAAAATGACTAAAAATAAAAATGATGGAGATAAGAAGTATAAAAGGTCAGTTAAAAGCCAGATTAAAAAGGTGTGTTTTTAACCTCCCTTTAAAACTATCAACAGTCTCTGCGGTCCTGAGGTTCTCCGGCAGGCTGTTCCACAGGCGGGGCCGTAGTGGCTAAAAGCCGCTTCACCATGGGTTTTGGTTCTGGCTTTAGGAACACACAATAGGCCGCTGCCAGAGGACCTCAGGGCCCGCGAGGGTCGATAGGGTAAAAACAGGTCAGCTAGATAAGAAGGCGCAAGGCCGTTAAGACATTTAAAAACTAAAAAGAGAACCTTAAAATCGATCCTGAAGCGGACAGGGAGCCAATGCAGCGACTGTAAAACCGGTGTAATGTGGCCCGCCCCCTTTGTACTAAACTCTGTCTTCTCTCTGTACTAAACTCTGTCTAAACTCTGTCTGAACTCTGTCTGCTCTCTGTACTAAACTCTCTGCTCTGTCTCCTCTGCCTCCTCTCTCGTGTCTCACTGGTTCAGTGAACTGAGTATGAAATGATATTGAGTTATTAGGAGGACACAGCCTTTGATCTCTAACCCCGTTTGACATCATTGTGATGTCATCACCTAGAGAATGCTGTTGCTGGACAACCATAGCTTCATTTCAATAGAAAAAAATGATATTTCATGGAATTATCATGACATTTTCATGTCTGTAGGATCTTCCATAGAGCAGGAATGCGTTTCTAAAAATGTGTGAACTTTTGGGCTTTAGTAAAAAAAAAAAATCTCACTCCAAAATGCATTGGAGCGGATGGGAGAAAATTCTGCACTCTCCTCAAACAAATGCATCTCAAGAGAAAACTGTGATAGAAAAAAAATAAAAGCGTTGTGAGCAGGCCCGCTGACAGCTTTTCCTGGGCCCGGGACACACTTACTGTTGGGGGCGGGAGCGGAGCAGAACGTTCCAGCGCGTGGAGCGCTGTGCGGAGCAGCACGGAACAGCGCGGCGCCTGCATGCTGCGTCAGGAGCCGTGAGTGGGGTGCTGGATGGGCCCCCCCAACTTTAATTCTGGGCCCCCCCCCCAACCCTGGGCCCGGGACAACAGACCCGTTTGTCCCCCCCTGTCGGCGGGCCTGGTTGTGAGAATCACAAGGATTGTAGCTACATTTGGATGTATACCCCGTTTGGCTTTTCCTTGCACTCCTGCGCTGTGGCTTCACTTCTCAGACATGTCTACTCTTCTCCTGTCCGTTGTCCGGGCGCCGCAGGATTTAGCGTGGGCGGAAACCCTGTCCTCGGTCATGTGACAGGCCGGACCAATCACATGACACCTGGTTTACAGAGTCCAGTATGGAGACGACCTGCTGGAGGCTTAGCCCCGCCCACCTTTATATACAGCCAATGATAACACTGTGGGGGATGCCACGTTGGCCCCGCCCACCTTTTTATACAGCCAATAAGAACGCCATGTTTGAGTTGTGGGTGGGGTTAGTCAGTGAACGTGAGGCGGGTCCTCCAGCTGGAGGTCGGGTCGTTATGGTCTGAAGCTCCTCCTTCATCAGCAGGCTGAAGTCCAGGCGAAGCAGCTGATTGGTTGATCTGTTCAGACGGCTGTCAGGTAATCAATGTTGGTGTTCTGTCAGTCAGCAGAGGAGGAGGAGGCGGAGCTGCTGATTGTGAAGGTGGAGGGAGCCACGGAGACCACACCCACTCTTCTCGAGGCGCCATGCACCAGAGCCGGCGCCGCCGCCGCCACGTCCATCCCCCGAAGCCCCGGCCGGCCGGCCGGACGCCGCAGCGGACTGGAGGTCAGTGGATCTGACGCCGCCATGACACCCGCCACCAACAGAAGCAGTGACTCTGGGCATAGTTCCCAGCACGGCCCGACAGCGAGCCTCGTCAGCGCCGCCGCCGCGCCACTCTGCGGCCACGTCACGGGCAGCAGGAACGGTGCCACGGACAAACCCCCCGGGTCGGAGGTCATCGTCATCGACGGAGGAGAGACGGCCGAGGGGCCGACGGGGGCGCCCCGCCCCCTCGCTACGGGAAGCCCCTTCCCCCGCCCCCTCCTAGCGGGAAGCCCCTCCCCCCGCCGGGCCGCGGCCGCCGAGCGCCTCTCCCAGGGGTGGGGCCTGCGGCGGCCCGCAGCACGCGGCGGCGGCGAGAAGCCGTTCGGCTGCCCGCTCTGCGGAAAGGCCTTCGCATGCCGCAGCCAGCTGGACGTGCACGGCCACGTGCACACCGGCGAGCGGCCCTTCTGCTGCGGCGTCTGCGGCCGCCGCTTCTCCCACCCCAGCAACCTCCGCAGGCACCAGAAGGTCCAGCACCCGGGCCAGGGGGGGTCCGGGGGGGCCAGGGGGGCCGGCCAGCAAACCGCCCTGCCCCCGACGCCGGGCCGGACCGGGAATGGGACCGGGACCGGGAACCTCCAACCTGAACGCTGCAGGCAGGAAGCAGTCCATTCAGCACTGACCGTCCTGGAACCCCAGACCCAGACCCAAACCCCCCAGACCCGAAACCCTCCCAGACCTGGAACCCCCCCAGGACCCAAACCCCCCCAGACCTGGAACCCCCCCAGACCTGGACCCCCCTCAGACCTGGAACCCCCCCAGACCTGAACCCCCCTCAGACCTGGAACCCCCCAGATCCGAAACCCTCCCAGACCTGGAACCCCCGCTAGACCCAAACCCTCCCCAGACCTGGAACCCCCCCTACCCAAACCGCCCCAGACCTGGAACCCAGATCATGAACCCCCCCTCAGACCCAGACCTGGAACCCCCCCAGACCCAAATCCCCCCCAGACCTGGAACCCCCCCCCAGACCCAAAACCCCTCCAGACCTGGAACCCCCCCTCAGACCCAGACCTGGAACCCCCCCAGACCCAGACCTGGAACCCCCCAGACCCAGACCTGGACCTCTCCGGGCTGGGATCAGGTCTGGCTGTAAAGGAAGCTCGGAGCTCTCTGGTCCTGTCCGGCCCTGAAGGTCCCACAGATGACGGGGGTCATCCCCCCCAGAGGTCAGAGGTCATTCTGGGGTTTCAGGCCGCACGGGGACAGGAAGTGACGGCGTCTGTTTGGTGCGGCGCCGTGTCGGGGTTGAAGTGTCCATGAGAACCTCGTGAATCAACATGTTTAGATCCAACTGGAGCGAGCTCAGGAGAACCGAGATGTGAAACCAGCATGAATGAATGAATGAATGAATGAATGAATGCGGTGTCAGGGGTCAATATTTCCACCATGTGGACGCGGCGGAGCTTCAGGGAGGACTGCTGGTGGTTTCCGAGGGTTGGAGGATTTGTTTATTTTTCAACCAGCGGGTGATGAGAGGGTGAAAAGAGGAGTCTGTCCAGCTGTGGATGAGAGGGTGAAAAGAGGAGTCTGTCCAGCTGTGGATGAGAGGGTGAAAAGAGGAGTCTGTTCAGCTGTGGATG